>NC_135499.1:174093685-174288888 GCF_052857255.1 Amblyomma americanum
GCAGCGCACTGTACGCACCCAGACGTCGGACCCCAACTATTTAATTGGAAACTGGATGCGAATTCGTAAACTTACGTGTCATCCACATCGCATTGTTTTATCTCTATTCTTGAGTGCTTTGTTCAAGGGCTAAGAATTTTTTTTTTCTGCATGCGAGAAAGTGCGTTATACTCACATAAATTCTTTGCGTCGACTGCAAAGCCAGCTACACTGACTTAACCAAGGACCTGACGGAAAGAATAAGAGAAGACAAAAACGATTCCCGCACTCCCTAAGAGAACCCAGTGCGGCCACAGAACATTCGGAGGATAAATGCCATAAAATCAGCTTCCAAGACATTATAATTCTGTAAACTGCCGTGAAAGGTGTCCTACTTCAGTCTTGCCGCATCCAAAACACAGCAAACAATTTAAATCGTTTACGATGTGGCCTTCCGTCAGTGTTTGCTCACGGACTTTATTCCACAACTCGAAGACACGCAAAAAAAAAAAACAGAAAAATATTACGAGGACGCTTGATTAAGATTGTGCGATGACAGTGCATTACCATTAGGTGCATCTTCTTCCTGCCTTTAATTGCTTCTCTACTGCTTTTTGTCTTCTCTTCATGTTTTCTTGTGTACTTTATCATGTCTTTCTTGTGCAACTTTGCTGAGCTCTTTTCTGAGCTATTCGTAGTCGTTTTCATTTTTGCTAAATCATTCGTGGCCGTTATTAGTCATTGTCAGTTTTACAAAGTATTTTGTTTTGTTCTTCCCCTGGCAGCCCCCTTCGGTCATCTCTCTCCTCTCCCCTCGAAGTGGAGAGGGTTATGTGCCTCTCTCAACACTTCCGCCTGCCAACCGTGACAGGTGGCAGGCAGCAAGTGTACACAGATCTGCACCACCGCGTTCCGGACACTATTCTTCGCCGTGGGGCTTCTAATGTTAATGCAAAACAGCTCGTAACAGAAGACGCGAGCAAGCCAACCCCCTCACAGCCCTACAACCTTCCACCATGAATCACCGTCGTAGGACTCACGTCTATCGCCTCCCCTCCTCCGCATCCTTAACGAGCTCCCACCTATGCCCCCTCCACACCTTCTCTTTAAATTTAAGGATGCACACCGGACTGGCCGCTGTCACCTTCTGAAAGGTCTGGTTTTTCTTTGGAGACCATGTTCCAGGTTTCAGACGGACAGTCCTGTCAAACTGTTTAGTTTTCATTTTTAAAATACCCATACGACGCACATGTAACATTCTTGTCTCTATATCAGTTATAAACCACGGGACAGCATTGTGAAGTGAATGCTATTGAGCTGGATTTTTTTTTATGTTTCAAACTAAAGAAACTAATTAACAACTTTAGTGAGAGTTGTTCGACCAACATATGGGCGGCTCTTTTTTTTTAATTTAAGTATTAACTAAGACGGTTCAGTTGTCGGAGCCGGCTACTCCTCTCGTAATTTATTCTTAGTGACAACTGAATATAGACAACAAAAAAAAAACGCTACCACAACCCCGAAGGGAAGAAATCGGGTTTCGTCGACCTTTTACGCCTTAGATATCGATATACTGTCATCTAAAATTATTTGCTTCTTTCAAGGTTTTAGCCGCTTACTCTTTCCGTGCTTAGTCTTATAATTTCGACGGGTCCCTCTTTATTGGGCATGCTGTCGTATCCCAAGCGGGGACAAAATATTGCGCCATAAATGATAACTTCAATATTATTGTTGGGGCTAGAAAGAAAAAGGGCCTAATTAACTCTAAGGAATGACCAATTCGGCTTACGTCTGCGCCACACTTATTGCGGAGCCGCCCCTTTTCGCGTGCAAATTCACGCTTGGATAAGACGAACGTAGGCATACTCACGCATACGCACTAGAAAACATTAGGCAAATAAAAGATATTGAAGATAAGCACAGAAAAATAGGCACTCATCTCCAAATCTGTAATAAACTTACTCATGACTCACGTTCTATAGACACTTAGAGATGTCGAAATGCAACATGTCCGGTTCATTTATCAGTACTGTGATATGGGGTGGGACGTTGTGGGACGTTCTCTTACGCATCTCTGAAGCCAACGTGTGCGGTACTTTTATCGGCGCCATGTTAAGTGGGTCGCACGTAGGGCGTCCTCTTGCTCACGCTTATATAGCATCAGAATATCTGCGAGCAATCATTTCCTATCGGTCGGCGGCGGAAACAGGCTATCTTGCATCGGGCATGCGACCAAAGGGCACGTTGAAGTCGTCCATGGATAAATGCAACGAGGCCGAATAGTTTCACAGAGAACTTTTTCATGTATCTCACTATATAGGGCGGAACTTCACTAACCGGACGCGACGCAGTATATGTGGCGTGGAGAGAATCAGCGCTCTGACAGAAGGGCAATATACTCTGTTACAGTTCCGTTTGCTGAGTACACCGTAATGCTTTCATGGCGATTATTTCTAAACAATAGGCCCGGTGTGAATGGGGCGAAAATTCTTCGTAGAATTTGTTGCTCTATGATTTTGCGGTATGCGTTGCTGTTCTGCGCACAGGCGCAGTTTTGATTCGTCTTTGCAAAGGTATCCTTTCTTGCAACTCAGTCAATGTTAAATAATTTATTTTGGTATTTAAGAATGCTGAGACTGCCAAAATGTCTGCCGGAAATATTCTGCCCCGGTTTCAAAAGATGCACTGCCACGACATCGCCGCTTATTTTTCATACATTTGTGAAAAATAAATAGCAAATAGATATAACAAATCAACGCCTACGCTATGTCTCGCAACGCATTAAACTCGGCGAGTGCTGTGATATGTGCGTGCGCGCTGTGCAGCTTTCTGCGGCTTGTGAAGATTGCGAACGCCATTGCAAGATCAAGGCTGCACGAATAGCTATAGCTGTCCCCTCCCGTCTTCCACCGTGCTTTCTCTCACCCGCTGCTTGCTGCGAGAGCAACGCTACCTAGAGTCAGTAGTCTACACGGACGCAGAAAATTACCGATACCAACGCAAAACGATCGTCGTTGTAACAGACGAAGGAGGGAAAGAAATAATCAGCGCAATGATAAAAAACCAAAGCATAGAGGCAGCTGAAGAAGCCGCCATTGCTCTCGCGATATCGCACGGCAACGCAACAGGACAAAACCTCACTATACTGACGGACTCCAAACAAGCATGCAGAAGCTACACAAGAGGCAGGATCGACAGCATCGCCAATCATACTCTACACACGACGAGAAGACACATAAACACTAAACATGGTATAGTATGGGTTCCGGGACATGAGGGGATGTGGGACAACGTGGCAGGAGACGAGTTAGCTCGAGGGTACGTCAACCGAGCAGACTCAGCACTGCACCACGGGCGCCTTTGACCCTGTTACTCCCCCGTACTCAGATCTACATACTCGATCACTGCAGGGGCCAGTGGAAACGCTATCCAGCACAACACAAAAAGCTAACCAAAGAGGAGGCGGTAGACTGGCGCAGACTACAAAACGATACCTACCCGCACCTGCACAAACTACACAAGATTTTCCCTACACAATATGTAGACGAATGTCCGTGGTGCCAGGGTAAACCTACACTAGAGCATGTCACATGGACCTGCCCTAAGGCAGACTTAGAGCTTAGAATAGACCACCTGAGCGTGACGCATGCAGTGGGAGCACCTGCTGGCCAGCCAGGACGAGGAAGCGCAACGATTTATCGTACGCCGAGCCACGATGGCAGCAGTCAAGAGCAGAATCCTGGACCAAGGATCAACCACGGCGCCCAGTGGCCCGTAAGGGTAAAGAACACTTTAAATTTGTCACAAATAAAGTTTTTTCATCCATCCATCCATCTAGGTGGCGTCGGCGAGAACCGAGCTCACCGCCGCTGCTGCAGTTCCCCTACACCCTCACGTTCACTCACTGTCCCTCACCCGAGCACGGCCGACGTGCGTGTATCGCGTGACGTCGCATATATAGCTCTTGCTGTAAAATAAAAGAAAACTATAAAGGAGGGGGAAGATAGCGTTTGAGGAAGTTGTTATTATCTCCAAACTTCGGAGAATGCAGAAATAAAACAAAAACGAAACGAAGAAAGGCAGTCAGCGAAAGCGAGTGATTCACTCTACGCTTATACTGCACACTTATAGTGCAGAGTCCACACCTCGCATCAGCTGCCTGCACGATATGCACCCGGTGAACTTTTGCGCTGTGGGTGCGCCGCGGCTTGCAGTGGAGAACGAAGAGATCGGCCAGCGAGGTAACCTAACTCAGAAGCTAACACCTGAGTCGCTGCCACTCCCGTTATATGCATCGTCCAGAAGCGTAGAACGATATAAGCTATACTTGCCGAACTTTGCTGCATAAAACACGCTGAAGACTCGCTGGTTCTGAAGCCTGAAACGCGCTTTGGCTCATGTATCTATGAACAACGGGGCTGTGTGCTACTTATTGTTCACGAACGAGCCTGCAATTCGGGCCTGGATACATAATGGTATATATTGAGAAGATAATGGCGCATATATCAAGTCACTGATGCTGTCAATAGAGTCCTTATAGAAGGCTGGTGGAAATGGGCTGATTACAGTCTGACTCGCTTTGGCATAATATGATTACACATCGCCTATAGAAACAACTGAAGGAGAACGGTAAACATTCGTCCTCATCGTTTCCTGCTCCTGTAGCTAAACCTGTAACGTCACAACAAAGTTATGTAAACAAACGAGTCACAAGAAGCATATCCATATTACGCCGGGCACGGCGCAACTGTAAATAAACTCGGCTATCGTTCTCAAAACCCAGGTTTTAAAAGGCATGCACGGAAAAAAGAAACAATTAAAGGTTAGCAGAAAGTGTAGTGTGAGGCAGGATGAATGCGCGTTCACCAGATGACTAACTCGATACAGAACGCCTGTGAGCACATGCTGCGTATATACGTGCATATACGGTGTACTATTCGGGCTATTGTCTATTCACATGTCTCTGTATATCGATGACATTCGGAGAGTGAAATGTCATAGTCTACGCGTTTTCGTGCCCGCAGTTTTCTAAGAAGCCATTAAAATCACCACTCGAGTACAATCTGGCGCATGATAATGGCACGTAATAGTTATGTCGATTTAACGAGAAAGAAAATGAAATAACATTGTGCGACCACTGTTATTTTGTCTTTCACTGCGTCAATATGATCGCTCTGATATACTGGCCTGTTGCCAAGGGCGCATGCGGATCGATGAGCATTTGAGCACTGCGCTGCAAAGGGTATTTTATTCCTCACAAACGTTTATCAATAAATGGCAGTCAATGAACTGCTGATGGCAATTTTTATACGAATTTTTATATGACCACTTATATGTGGTCATATAAGTACAGGCATATATGCTCGTCGAATGTTAAACAGCAAAGGGCAGCTAGAAACGAAATTTTTGGTCTGTACTCACCACTGGCCTCTCCGTCTTTCGTGCCAGGCAGCAAGGCGCACAGGGTCGAGATAACGGCGCCGGTTTGAGTGCGCAGCGTATGGACGCTGATAAGCACCGTCACGTCCATAGGGGGCGGCCGCTGTTCCAGATATGCACCGACTGATGAGATGCTTATGGTGTGCATGCCCGAATATTTGCATCTTATCTACTGGCCTGCAGGTATGCAGCCCAATAACCACGCCAACCTTCTTCAAGCAGCTCGCCAAAGCTCATGTTTCTGCTTTGCAATGCGATGTTATTGTTGTCGGTTTTCTCTGATAGCCATAGGCACACTTGTTTGCTTTCCTTTTTTGAAATAAGTCTTTGTAGAGTTAAAGCTACCGTCACCCAATCGAACCAAGAATTCATGTGGCAGCTAGGTTTAGACTGAGAACTCAACTCCAGTTGCTTTTCCGGGTGCTCATTTTATTGCAAAGCGAACTAATCGTTGACCGTTGGCTTCCATCACAATACATGGAACAATCTTCATGATTGCCTCCACAATTTTCGGGCATTTATTTGCAGAAACTTCCTTTTCTCTTTCATAATCAGTGTTGACTCACTTTTCACATCAACGAGCAGCACTACATATGCATCAGTGAAAAGGTCAATATTTATAGTATTAGAGGCGTTATTTATATAATCTTTCAAATTTCGCGGAATGCAAAACGAAACCGAAACTGCCGGCTCTGTCCTTGGTTGGTTACTTTGTAGCCTTCGAACTAATCGACCGATATTCAAAGACGTCATAGCGAAGACAAGCATAAACACTGTACTATGAAAAAAATTGCGCAATGCGAGCGGAGTTTGACCCTTGTGTCTGGCTGTGTGCGCTGTGAGTTTGTCTATTTCTCTTCGAAACCCGTGCTGACTACACGCTCGCTGGCCTGCCGTTTTTCGCCTGGCACCATCGCCAGCCCTCGCCACCTCGCCCGCTGCCTTCGCTCGTGCGTTCCGTGACCGTCGCGCGACATATGTGTGTGTCTGGATTGGGTTGTTTACAGCGCGAGACCGGTCGCTAGTGGGCGTCTCACGAGTCTTGAGTTACACCAACGTGAAGCAAGTCGTCAGTGTAAGCCATTTTACCGCCTTTATAGCTTGCTGCGGCATGATTTTTGCGCGAAAAATCAAATTTGCTGGCCTAGATTTTCTGTTTTCCTTCACGGTTCCTTCGCCCGTCTCGTTTATTCTATTTCTTTGGAATTCCAGGGTCTAAGACATCAGAAATACCGAACGCTTTCCCGAACGACTGGAGCACTTCACAAAGCTGCTTCGCATTTTAATCCTGCATGCGTGTAGGATTTGGCGTCGGCCTCGTTCGTAAGGTTAGTGAACGAGGAAGGTCACTTCGGCCCAGCGCACGTAGACAGTGCGACGAAATTGATGATGACGTTTGTTGTAAGCGCACACGGCGATCGTTATTAAATGCTCTGGGGTGCGTTTTGTTGGGGCACAGTGGCAATCAAGCTACTGCTGAATTTGCTGACGGGCGAACTGTCAAGCTTGTAGCACGTACGGCACAGATTTTGCGTCTGTAGGAGTGACCTGTGTATCTACAGGTGCTTTTTTTTTCTTGTCAGGTGAGCGCTGCCGGCGTGGGTTGCGTGAATAGCTTTCGTAATGATTTACGATTTCCCTTGTTGAATGCGTAGTGAATGCCTGGATTGAATCAAAGCTTATTATAAACAGCTTTTAGGATGGACTACAGCCGCTAGAATAAATCATTTCATTACGTCGAAGAAGGCTGTGTGTTGATATATGTATTTTTTACTTCTGGTCTATGTATATATGCATTGTTTACTTCCGCGGTTGATGCTTCCGAAAGCGTAACTGGTTAGTTAAAGCTGTGTCATAAAATCCACCTTTTACTGTCATGTGCCACATTTTGCGGGTTCATCCAATCTGCGTGGCATTTGTGCAGGCATAGACAGCTGATCGCACCAAACTCCTGCTGTGCCCGCCATGAGCTACTCTCCATATCCTGCTGCTGACGGTGGAGGCTATCCTCCAGCTCAGGGCTACGCACCACCAGGTGTGGGTTTTGCACCACCACCTCAGGGGTATCCAGTTGACCAGGGTTACCCACCGCCAGCCCAAGGGTACCCACCGCCTGCTCAAGGGTACCCACCACCTGCCCAAGGGTACCCTCCTTCAGTGCAGGGGAGTTACCCACCAGCGATGGGTTATCCAAATCCACAGGCCGATGGACATTTCATGCCGCCACCGTCTCCGGGAGCCCCAATCACTCAACCTCCTGGTATGGGAGCCGGAGGGTACCCTACACCTGGTGGAGATATTGGTAAGATGTGCTTTATTTTGGCACCGTAATTTTTCTTTCTTTTTTTGTCACAATTAGGGGTTTGGCAATGCGACATTTAGCTTAGAATGAACACTGCTAAGACTTTCTTGTCCTTTTTATGTCTCATAAAAAAATCGGTTTATGATGCTGTTGAAAGTGAATTGTTGAATGTTAAATGCAGATGCCAATATATTTACTGAAGTCTGGTTTGAATAGGAGAACTATCATAAGGCTGCAATTTGGTGCTTAGAATTGGAGACAGAGAGAGAAGAGAGCAAGACCTTGTGGCTTTTCTACCCTTATATGCAGTAAACGTGAGGTTGAGTGTGGTTCATGAATTGCATGTATGTATGTAGTCCTGAGGGTTAGTATGAGTGAGGACGGAGGAGCTTTTCAATATTTAGTAAAGACCTTCAGTGCTGAGTTGAGTAACTTGTTTTAAATAGAATTAAAGGATCATTCTGCACAGTAGAGCTGTAAGTAGTATTCGATTTACAGCAAATGATGGCTGGGAGACGTGTTGCTAAAAGAAGTTGTGCTGCATGGTTTGCATGGTTGCATGACTTGTATGGTTTGCATTATGGTTATATTGTAAATTCAGTTTTGTAGTACATATTCATTGCATTTGGATGTGATCTAAATACTGCAGTCTATGAGCTCGTCTAATTCCATGCGTTGGTAAAAAGTGGACGAAAACAGAAGCAGTGTCTACTGTAGTAATGTTAGAAGTACAACTTTGGATCTGCTCAGAATCATCGTGATCCGAAAGATGCACGGAATGAAGGTTTCAGAACTTATATCAGCTTGCCATGCTTGGTGTAACGCTCCTGCATGCAATTTAAAAAAAATATGACTACTTCTTCTTACTTAGCTGGAACAGTTTATAGCAAGATGTCTGCTTTGAGTAACTGCTGTGTCAAGGCTCTACAGGCGTGAAATTGCATGCGCCTGAAACACTTGTGTCGCAATGCCTGAGCAGCAGGTGTTCGATGGCAGCCCACCTGTCCGGCATGAGCTTTTGTAAAGCTGTCATGGGAGGCAGCAAAATGTCCATGAAGTGTACACAGTTTAAAAAGTGCTTCCTTTCTTGTGATATCTTTAGCATTGCTTCTTAATTTTGTTTTCTTCATTAATGCTTGTGTCATAGAAGTTATATGGTTTAAATTGTTAATGAACTGCCTCATGGCCCTCTTGTCCTGAAATAGGACACAGAATTCCAGAAAACACATGACTAGCTGGACTCGTCGTGAGCCAGAAATGACAGTCTGCTTATGACGAGACTGGCTCGTCCATGTCCACTGGGGGTTAATGCTTTGTGATCACTTTGATGTTCCCTTTGATTTTTTTTTTTGTGATCATAAAATTTCACATCTGAATATAAGAGGATTGACTAAATGTTGTCTGATTAAAATGAAAAGTCAGAAATGCAAGCTATGTCCAGATGAAAATGCTCGTACAACTGCTTGTTTCAAAAACATCGAAGTCACAGTATAAAGCTGCTAGTAAAACAAGCCTGATTGCAGGTTTCTTAGCACTAATTGGCAAAACTTAGCATTAGACTTATTCATTGTCATTTTCATTGTCAACAATCTATTTTAATATGTTTCTAAATTTTAAACAGCACAAAGGTGAGAGCAAGCAGAGAAGCACTTCGCACAGGCAAGGTGTTCAAGTCACCTCTAGTTGCAACGAGTGTGTACTAAAAAAACCTGAATATGTAAAGCAAGCACACATGTATAGCAAACTATGCACCATTTCAAACACGCTGCATCTGTTCAAAAGTGTCTCTCAGTTCACTGCTGCTTGCATGCTGTTTCAAATTTAAAAATGTATACTCACCAACTAGCTCAACTTGCCATCCATTTTAATGTCCTGCATTGCAGTTGATGTGCATTTATTCATACGTTATGTAACCAGTCGACATGTAGGATGTAAGTCTTGAGTTGAAGCTATGAGCACTCGGCAAATGACCTTCATCTTTTTAAAGTGCAAGTTTACCATTTCTGGTGTGAGTGCAGACCTTTTCATTCTTTTGTCAACATCACTTGAGCACTGACTTGCCATCATGTCATCGCCTTGTGACAGGGCACAGAGCAGGAACGGGCAGCATTTGTGCGTGTGCACTGAACCCACAATGGTTCATCCATCATCTGCCAGTCTGCTCGTTCAAGCACACTGCAGTGTCTGCTACGCATTTTATTAAGTTGGAATGTTGTTGGGAAGAAAGCAGAGTTGAAGAGAGTGTACATACTACATGTTACAGATCACAGCTGGCGTAGACTGTGGTGCACTGACTGCTAATGGCTGTTAGTGGTTTCTTTTTGTTCGTTGCAGTCACTGCTTTTAGTTGTTCACTTCTGCAAAACATAAGGAGTAGGGATTGTGTACACAGCATACCTCGGCAGAATCTGTAGTGCTCACTCAGGTGTGCTCACAGAAATTTGGTAAACCTATGGGCTCACTCAAACTTGGACCAATACAGGCCCGGGCTCGCTCGAACTCATTAACTCAAACTCCTTTAGGCTCACAACTTACTTGGACTCACTCCGACCCCCGACTAATCTGGTGTCCGCCATTCGTTATGACTCACTTTGACTCAAGACCCATCTGGACTCGCTTACTCATTTCAACTCAAGACACACATGGGCTTACTGAATTGCCCAAGGGGCACGCCTCCGAGCCATCCAAGGCGCACAACATAGGAGCCCCACCCCCGCGCAGTGACATGCTGGAACTTGGACAAAGCTTCCCACACATCCACAGGCAGATCATAACTGTCAGGGGCCCTCCCCTTTTGCTAGTTTACTAGCCTAAATGAGTTTGGGCTCATAAGTTTGAGTGAGCCTGGGCCTGTGTTAACCTGAGTTGAAAAACTCAGTCTTTTTGCGCTTTTGCGGAATCCTCTTGTTCGGTTGCCCACAGACGTCGTCAAGTTGCCTTGCCCTCAAGTGTCTTGGCCGCGGTAGTACCTAAATCACATTCTTCCCTCCGCTATCAACAAACAAGGAGGAAAAAAAAAAAAAACTAAGCACACACCATCGTCTCGAAAACACAGACCATGATCTGATCCTGATCCTGGACTCGCTCACTCTTTTTACTACTCTGCCCTGTCATGTGATACTACAGGCTAGTTTTATGAGTGTTGTATGATATTACTAAAAGGTATCAAAGCATGAAAAAACCCCAACTGATGAAATTAATCTGCAGCCTTCTACTGTGGCATCCCACATTGCCCACGTGCAGCTTTTAGAAGTTAAATTCTACATGTCATGCCATACCAAAACTGTTCTTTAGCCGTAACCTGAGTTAATCTCAGCACTATGGCCCTCATCAATTTGCTTGATGTGTATGGTTGAATTACGATTCTTTTTCTAATACTATAGCAGTGATTGAAGCACAAGTAATACTGCACTGAAGTACACTCAAGCTTCAGACATGCACAGTCTGTCCTCTAGTATTTTAACCATGCTTTCTTTATTACATTATTCTGGAACTATATCAATGATACATTTTAAATGCAACTTTTTTTTCCTGCTAACTGTCTACATCGGTCATGTATGTTGGCCACCATATCTCTGTAGTAGCAATATTGATGTGTGTGTCAGTGGATGAAACTTGAGCATGACTGCAAAACATGTATTAAATATGTGATATCATTTAAAGCAGCAGCAATTCACTAAGTTTCAAACGTGGTGAAAAGGTAACAAAACTTTTGTCCTATTGCATTGATGTCTATAAAAGCATTCCCTGCATGCTCACTTCTGGGCAGCAGTTAGTCGTGGAAACATTGAATCATTTACAGTGGTGGTACCAGAGAGGTTCAAGACTTTTTTAACATAACTGCTAATGTTATTTCGTTAAATGTGCAACATTTCTCTGAGCTACACTGTGTAGACTTTTAGTTTTCCGTTTTCAAAGTTAACCATCATTTCCAAAACTCAACCCACAGCAGTCTGGTACTGTGTCTCCAAACCTCTGAGGGTAGCATTTCGTGATGACAGTTAACTTTAAGCAATGCACACTAAAAGACTACAAAGCATAGCTCAAAGAAATTCTTCACACTTGACAAAATATCCATGCGTGACAAATGTGCCAAATTTGCGTGTGTTTTGTCAATTAGATGGAAAGCTCTTGAGCTGCTAATATGCATCATTTTTGTCAAATCCGCTGTGGTGGCTCAGTGGTTATGGCGCTCGGATGCTGGTATGCTTGTCAGTCTGTCTTTTTTAGAACATGGGTCTTAAAATACTATTGACTGGGGCCAAAAACCGTTGTCAATGCTATGGCGGTACGGGCTGGGCAACAATATTTTTCTTTATTTTTTTTCTGCCCACACTAACATATGTCAATGCTACGAGATTATCATTTTGTTTAAATGCAGCAGAAGCAGCTCTCTTTTTGGTGCAGTAGCTTTTCCCAAATGCTTCCTGCAAGCAGGCAGGTGGTACTCTTTTATGCACGTTTTTTGCTCATTGCACTCATATCAATAATTATTGCTGTCAACAAAGTATACCATTGAAATGCAAATACATTTATCTTTGTAATGAGTTAAAACTTGCTTTTCTATCATTAGTGGCAGTACCTCGGCGATCGGGCAAACATTGTGAAAAATGGCCTGTGGCAGTGAAACTGATGGTCTTCTGCCTTAGAATCTTGTACACTTGAATGTAGACGGGCTTTGGTGTGAGGTGAAAATAAGTGGTGTGCATTGATCTTGTGATTTTGTGGCATGTTCAGGAGCTTGTGGCCAACCACTAGGCGTTCCCCGTTCTTAAATTTGCTCTTTAAATGTGCGACAGTACTCTCATGTCACATATTTTACAGCACCAATGCCGGTGTCGTCAGGTATTCCAAGCTGCCCGCCCGGTTTAGAATACCTCACAGCAATTGACCAACTGTTGGTGCACCAGAAAGTGGAGATACTCGAAGGTAAGAGGGGGCCCTCTTTGACTATTGTATAGTCATTACATTATAGGAGATGTTAGTTTATCATTGCTTATTATGCCCGGTGTTTTTATGATAAAGCACCATGTGCATAAAAAGTATTTTTGTGCGCTTGTGTCACATTCACTTTTCCTAAAGCAGAGTGACACAGCCCATTGTGGAACACTTCAAGTGCCAGCAGACAGCGACACAGAAGGGGACAGAGCGCTATGTCATTGTTTGCTAGTGCTTACACAGTGAACGCTTACCAACTGGCTCAATTGTCTGCCTTGTGGCAAAGCTCAGCTTATGTATAGGAAGTAACTGGCTGCACATATGCACTAATAGTTTTCTACTACAGTACGCATGACCAGCACGAATAGAGTGTGGTTTAACTTAGTGCATCTCCTGTTCATGAAATGAAAGTTGTGAATGAGTGAGAGCATTTGTAAGTGAAGGGTAGGCATTTGTCCTAATGTCTAATTTTTAGGCAGATAGTGCATATTTTTCAGCTTTCAGCCCTGGTGCAATGGTCCCCTTTTGAAGCTAGGGTTGGGTATATGCTCAACCTGGTGTTGTCATATAGTAGTCTTACGGGCCGCTGCAGTGGCTCAGTGGTTATGGCACTCGGCTGCTGACCTGAAAGACGCAAGTTCGATCCCGGCCGCAGCGGTTGAATTTCGATGGAGGCGAAATTCTAGAGGCCCGTGTACTGTGCGATGTCAGTGCATGTTAAAAAACCCCAGGTGGTTGAAATTTCCGGAGACCTTCACTACGGCATCCCCCATAGCATGAGTCACTTTGAGACGTTAAACCCCCATAAACCATCATACACTCTTACTTCATCATATTAATGTGCAAATAAATTTTTTTGTGTGCTTTCATTTCACAATGAAAGAGAGTTGAATTTTAATTTTGTTGTTCTCATGTGTCGTTCTTTATCTTGGCAACTTTAATGTTTTTTTATTTCTTCTCTCTCAGCATTTCTTGGATTTGAGACTCAAAACAAGTACACCATTAAGAATTCCATGGGCCAAAAGGTCTACAAGGCTGTTGAAGGTATGTCGCTAAGCATCGGTTGCTAAGCATCTTTTGTTCTGCAACTAGGCGTGCAGCTTTGCATCTCTGTGGAAGAGAGACCACAAATATACAGTGCATCCATTTCTGACGAAAGTGATTGATACCATATGGCTAAGTGCTTATACATTGCAGCTGATAATGACTTGCAAGTTAGTGTACTGGTTCCTGATTGCCTTTTCTACTTGGAAGGTAGATTATGTCTACACTGTACCTCAAATATTAGGTAGCCCCCTCTCTACTTTCATGACTGACCAGTTACATTGCTTTTTTTTTTTGCCAGGGTCTGTGTGGGTTCTTGAAAACCTTGAAAATCCTTCATTATATGTATAGGAAAGTTGATTTCATGGTCCTTGAGAGTCCTGGAATTTCTGTGGGTTCATGAAAACCCTTGTCTTTCCAGTGTCATAAGGGGGGCAACTAAGATAGAATGATTACACCCACTGAATTAAAAAAAAAAATGCTGCAGGCGAAACACCTAGCCTTGGTGAAGAAATCGAAGCTTTGTGGAGAAAAGAACAGTTGAAAGCAGCTGTTGCCGAGTGGAGTGCTTCAGCAGAACCTCGTGCTTAGAAAGCAGAGGCTACTATAGTGACCTGACATGGGCAATAAAGTCTGTCAGTTGGAGGAAGGCTGCCAAAGGAAAGGCATGAGACAGTCTTAGCATCATTGTTAAACTTGAATAAAGAGGAAACTGCTTTAATGAAAACTGTGACTAAGAAGTAGCTTAGCTTGTGTGTTTTTGCAAGTAAAAGTTTGTTGTGCAATTAAAGTTACATTTGTAATGTGTAGAAAGTGGTTTCTTTTTTTATAAACCACTGTGTTTGTTAGTCCATGGAAAAATTATAGTCGGGACTTGAGAGTCCTTGAAAACCCTTGAATTTCGGACCTCAATACCAGCATAAACCCTGTTTAGCATAATTTGCTATTTGCACATGTGTTACTTTTTATCTTCTTAGTAGTTCTACATGCTTTTTCTTTATTCTTCATGTCATGTTGACTGCATTCTGTCTTCTGACAATGCAATTGCTGGAGGCTGCCAGGCTATTTAGACACATGCTTTTGATGGACCAGTTTGGTCTGAAGAAGTAAGTGTTTGAAGACTTCTTGTGTTATTAAATAGCTGCAGGCACAGATTATCATAATGCTTTTGTGCAGTGCCATATGCACACCGAAAACATTGCTCACTTGCCACGATTTCACCAGGTTGGTCTTCAGTGATCACATTGAACATAGGTTTAAGTAGAATAATTGATAGCACGCATAATTAGCACCTACCCGAGAAGCTGTGCATGACAGTTGACAGTCACCCTAGAGTTAGACTGATGCTGAGTTCCTTTCTTGCTTTGCAGACATTGGTTTACCCAGTGAGCTGTTTGCTTTGATATATTTTGCTCTCATTTCATAGCTAGTAGCACCTACAGATGTAGGTGCCGCTAGAGCAGTCTTCCTCTGCAAGGCTTTCATGCAGAGGTTGTTTGATGGTCTGTTTCATTTGTTCAGACACCGACTGCTGCTCCCGGAACTGCTGTGGGCCCAACCGACCCTTTGATATCAAACTGACTGATAATGCTGGAAATGAAGTCATTCACCTGCAACGAGACCTGCGCTGCAGCTCTTGCTGCTTTCCGTGCTGTCTTCAGGTAGGAATTGGCCCCTTGTGGAAATGTTTTGTCACAACGTGTGTGCTTTAAAGCAGTATAAAGCCGTAAGATGTTGTCTGGGCGACTTAAATAACTAATGAAATTCCTGACTCTGTGTTTGGTGCATGATAGCTTTAGTTGCCTATACGCCGCAAAGCCAAACTAACAAACAAACTTGTCTTTTTCAATAACAAATGTATATCTAAGATCAGTAATGCTTCCACTGTATGCCATGCCATTCGCAGCCTCTGCAAAATGAGTGCTGTGTAGCAAAATGCTTCGCCTTCATTAGCTGCTACTGATAATAGTGATTTGCTGATAAGGCGACTTGTGACGAAGTACGGGCACTGCTGATATTGCCACACTATGCCAACGTGTGCAGATCTCAACTTCTGCCCGCTTTTGGTTCCATTAAGAGAGAAATTATTTTTGGCAATGGCTGCTTTGCTAAGATAGGAGAGGTTGTTTCAGTACAGCTTAATTAATCGATTCAGTACTAAGCGCAATCTGGCCTTTTTGCTCAGTGGGTCATAGCAAAAAAGCTATGTCGACACTTACTTGATGTTTTGAAAGGTGTTTCAACCTCAGCATGTACAGGGCTTGAAGGAGGGTGCTGACAGTGAGAGGTTAAAGTGCACCGTGTCTGATTGCAGTTTATCTGAAAGTGTATATAATGAATGCGCAGACAGGAATGGCTTGAAGGTTAAAGGTTAATAAGGAAGTCTCGCTCAGCCCAAAGATTATAGTCACATTTTAGCTACCTCTTAAGTACCTCTTGTGGGTCTTTCATGTTTTCTCTTTAAATATTGGGGGCTTAAGATTTTGTTCCAAGAGCGAGCTTTTCAGGACAAGCTTAATGCCACCTTTGGTGATCATCCATTAGGGACCAAAATGCAAAATTACTCAAGATTGTTCCTTGCTTTGTGGAAGGTTACAAAAATTGTAAAGTTGTATGATTCATAAAGTTACTGAAATATTGGAGCATTGTGAAGAGTTTTCCACTGCTTGTATAGTGTGTGTTTCCAAAATCAGCAGTCATTTCTTTCTGGTATGTGTGCATGTAACACATCATAAAAATTGAAACATTTGTGAAATGATGATGCAGTTCTCTTAGAACTGCACAAGGATACTGAACTGGTCAAGTTGGAGAGGATGCATGTTTTGAAAAAACCAGCGCGAAAGAAGAACGTGACGGAAGCGAGGGAACACTGACAAGCGCTGCCTCAAAACTGGCTGTATTATCAGGAAGTGTTTAGATTACATAGCAAAGAACACATGAAAAAACACATGAAAAAAAAACATGAAGACAAATGTGATGGAAAAAGCAAGTCAGAGAATTAGAGAGTGTCAGAATCAGAGTGATTCAGAGAGAGAAGTCAGAGAGAGTCTCTTAGAACTGTTGTATCACAGATAGGCACTCAGTCGAATCAATGTTAAAGTGTTACCTTTGTATAGAATTGTGTCATATACCACACACATGTGACCTCCTAAAGGTTGCACATGTCTGCAGGATATGTGCACAGCTGTAGGATATATCTGTCAAGCATGTTAATTTGACCTGGCTCATTTCACAAAAGCTGGTATTAATGCCACTTCAAGTTTGGCTCATGTGGTGTTCATGTTTCTTGAGTTTACGGTAACGTTATTAATATATTTTTTTAGAAATATATGTGCAGTCATGAGAAAATATAGATGCAACAAACTCTTTCCACAAAATTGGGAATTATATGGTTATCTCTACATTAAATTTGAGAACGACTTTTGGATATTGTATGCCAAACAGGAAAACAATTTGGAAAAAAAGGAATTGAAGGTGTTCTTTAGTGTGAGAGCTTATTAAGTATTGCTCCTTATCTACCGCTGTTTATTTAGATGGGTTTTTTTATTGTGCTTTTCTTTAAGGATAAAATAGGTTTTATTTTCATGGCTTAAAGGGAGCATGCATATATCTTGTCTTCTCCTAGACTGCTATTGTTAATGCCCAAGGCAGTGGTGGTTTATGGTGCTGATAATATCTTACGTGATCACCTTTTCAGCAGTGGCTTGATGGGATTTTTCATGCTTTGTTTGACCTATGTTCATAAAGTGATCTATGGGCTACTTACCACTCTCTTCTCATCTCTTTTTCAGAGGCTTGAAGTGTCGTCACCTCCGTACACGCCGATCGGCTATGTAGTGCAGGAGTGGAGCATCCTCACTCCCAAGTTCCGAGTGGAAAACTCTGATGGGGAGTGCGTGCTGAAAATTGAGGGCCCCATTTGCACTTGGAGTATTTGTGGGGATGTCGAATTTAAGGTGGGTGGATTTATTTTGCTGTTGGGCTTGTGCTGAGGCTTTCTTTCATGCTGCGTTGAGTTTGGGCATTCACATGCACTTAGCAGGTTTTGCGAAATTCGAAGGTTGGATTACTCAGCGCTCGCGTGCAGCAGCTGGGTGGTCTTTCTGTTGAGAACAAGGCCATGGGCTTGGTCTCAGGGTTGTAAGCACTGGCAGCGTGATGCAATTTGCAAAGGAAATCAGTAAGTACTTAATTTTGGAAAGGATGAATGATAACAATAATGCACTGTTTAGGAAGAGCGAACCATAGTTCATAGTTGTCTGGCGTCTCGACGTGCTGAGAAGATGCCTCCTCCGACCAAAAAGCGGAAGTTTTTGATGCTTCAGAAAAAGATGGAACTCATTGCTCAAGCTGCTAAAGAAAGGAAGAAAATGGATATTGCGCAAGAGTTTGGAATTCCGTGCAGTTTGCTGTCGACGATATTGAAGTGCAAAGGCAGCATCTTGGCTGCTCTAGAGAATGGAGCACGTGCACAGCACAAGACGGTGACAACGCCGACTTTTGAAGAGGTGGAAGGCGATTTCAAGACATCGGTTTGGCTGACGCTGCTGCTCCCGTGGTTGCCCCAGCGACGGATGCGGACATAGTTGACGCTGTTGGTGGCCCCGACGAAGACGAAGGGCCGGCGGACGAAAAGCCACATGAAGTGCCAACTAGGGTGCAGACGCGTGAATACCTACGTCTCCTGCGAAATAAGGTTGAATGCATGGGGGGCGACCTTGGCCTCTTGCAATGCTTGGTCAAGTAGAGTAGGGGTTGCTCGCACCTGGTATGAACTTTAAACAGGCAAAGCTCACTGCCTTCTTTTCACTTGAATATTCAAGTTTTGCTTCACTGAATACATTGTATTTTGGCTTCCTCGCAGTTGTGGTGCAATTAAAGCTCTGCTGTCCCAGCTTTTTTCGAGCAGTTGCTTATATTGAATTACTGCTTATAACAAACTTTTTCGTTGTCCCGCTGACTTCGTTATGACGAGGGATTACTATATAGGACAGACCATAGTTGATCTTTGTTTAACCATCAATAGCAGTTAGTAGTTTTGTCATTGCAAGAAATTCTGCACCTTTTTCTTAACGTGTACACGGAGTTAGAATTCCCTTATGGCTACCAAGCCTTTTGCATCAGTGGTGACTCGTATGTTTAAATTTTGTCATGCTGTTAGTAATTTCTTTTGGCTTCTATCAAGCTGATACAGCTGCATAGAGATATTGGCAGAGAGATGTAGTGCCAGAGGTAATCAAACAAACTTTGTAGACAAATGAATCATCCAAGAAATTCCTTCTGTCTACGTTTGAAACTTGGAGCACACCCTTCATGCAGTGTTTTGTTAAGCACTAGTGTGTTAATGCCCATATGCAGTGGAACCCCATTCATAAGATTTTCACTGGACCAGCAAAAAAAAACAAAACGTGACGGCCGGGAAAACGCAACAGTGAGGAAAGCATTTAGTACATCCAGCTTTACCTCAAGGGGAAGCGCCTTCTACTTGCGTGATGCCATCAAAGCATGACAAAAATCGCGGTTACAAGTAAGTTCGATGTTCACGTTTCGGATGGCCAGCTAGTGGCGGCCTCTCCAACTCGCGTGCGCCTTATTGCAGCCAGTTCCGTAGCCAAGACTGGCCAAGACTCATCAAAAGTCGAAATGGCCACTGGCGCATGTTGCTCGGGCGGTTTCACGGTGCCATGTTGCGACATATCAGGTGGGGACGTTTTCACAGCTACAAAGTGACAGCAGGGTACCCAGTACATTGGATCCTATGGGAGCTATGCCGTGTACGGGTGAAAGAGTCTTAACAGCCGGGAAAACTCAGCAGTGAGGAATGTAACAGTGGGGTTCTACTTATATGCGGAATTGATCATTCTCTACTTTACATTCATAGATAGCCGGGAGTCCTCGTACCAATCCTGGCGCAGTGATGCAGCAGTTACGCGATTGGGCCAGTGCCCTACGATGGCAGGTGCTGCCTCCGGTGGGGCTTGTGAGGCTTAGGTAGCTCTTGCTGAAAAACCTCTAGGTCATGAAGAGAGGCTTTAGACAGAAAAACATTGGTGAAATCTGAGATTGGGAGTTTTAGTGCTAGCGTACTAAAAATTTTTTGTTATGGCAAACACAACGAAGAAACGAGATAAGATGCAACTCCTTTGCTCACCACCATGTTGTTTGTTGTCAGAATTCTGTGTAGGCTAGGAACTGATCTTAGGCAGCCTTAGCTTGCAGTACCTTAATAATATAAAAACTTCTGTGTTTTTTCATTGGTAAAGATTATCTAAGTTTTTTTTATTTGTGCTGTTACGTCAAGCAATAAATTTTTGCTATAGTTTTGTCTTTCCCATCTACCTTATTCAAAGATCCTGCTCGTCATCTGTTGCCATTTTTGTTTCTGAGGGACACTCTGCTTTCCCGTTTGGCACCATGTAGCTTAAAGTGTCGCTTGAGATGGCCAAGTGCACTCACTGTATGTGCACTTAACTTACACGCTTGGCAGGGATATTACATGCGCCATGGCGCATTTCCTAGTCTCAGCAAAAGAAATTCCCTCATGCATGCAGGCAGGCTTGACTATAAGAAATCAATTTCTTTTTCTGGGAGCACCCATGAACAGCTGCCCATGGAACTAGTATAACCTTGTTTCTTTTTATACAAATGCCCTGGCTCCATGAGAAAGTAGCACAAGATGCGGGGTGTGAAAGCTGTTTCTAATGTTTTGTCAAATGCCATCTCACTGCCGCGGCTTGAACCACCACCACCAATGCTCTCACAGTATATAAGTGATGTATTAGTTATGTGTGTTTTTTGTATTCCGAAGACCAACTAGCCCAGCTGTATCAGTTCTGTCCGTGTTGAATACAGTGGGGTCTCACTTCATGCTGTTGTCAGCTGTAACATATGCTCTTTCTGCCATTGTTCTAAAATTTCTTTCCTTTTATTAGAGAGCCTGATGTCAAATTTCACATTGTCTGCAGTGCTGTAATGTGCGACAGAAGCATGCAAATGCTGCTATGTATTCAAATTGCCTAGGCGGCATTGCACTGCAGTTAATAAGATTAATTTTTAGTGTTTGAAAAACAAAAACTAGATTGCAGAATGAGCCATTAAAATTACTGCTTGTCAGTATGGTCTGCATAGTGACTAACGATGAGTGCTCTCAAGCATGCTATTGAAAAAAAAAAGAAAAAACGTTGCCAAGATTCTATTGCTTCTGCTTTTTTAGCACTTGTCCTAAACATGGACAAAAGCAAGTACTTGGAACTGGCATTGATAGGTGATCAACGCAGCGCATACAGCAGTTGCATGCAATGGTTATGGATGTTTTTGTTTTCTTCCCTGCACCCTTGAAGGTGCTCTCGAAAGATGGAGCCGTGGAAGTGGGTCGGATCAGCAAGCAGTGGTCAGGCTTGCTCAAGGAGGCATTCACTGACACAGACAACTTTGGCGTCAGCTTTCCCATGGACCTGGATGTTAAGATGAAGGCTGTCCTGCTGGGAGCCCTTTTCCTGATTGTAAGCAGAGTTGTCCTTGTTGGATAGCTGTGCTGTTAGTAGTGTTAGTTTTCATAGTACCTCTTTTATTGGTCATTGGCATGAAACTGTGCGTCTCCCTAACAATGCAGTAAGTTGGTAGCTATGCCTGTAAACCTGAAGGGTTGTTGGCGTGATAATGATAGCTTTTCCTTTATAATTTGATCATCTTGTGGTTTTGCAGTTTCAGCTGCAATTTAGACACGTGCAGTGTAAAAGAAAAGTGTAATCTGAGTTTGATTTCGCCAGCCAGCTTAATGAGCCAATGCGCCTGACGGTGGTGATTTTTTATGCTGTTGCAGCTAACTTTATGGAATGTGAAGCGGCTTGCTACTCCTATGTCTCTTGACGACAGTTGTGCTTTCTCGCGTCTTAACCAATTCAGCCAACTCTAAGGTTCAGTGTGTAGAGGCCCTAGGTTACTGTAATTTTGTCAAAAATGGTGGATTTGAGCATTTTTCGCAGAATTGTGTGCTAGCAGCCACATCCACATTTTATTATGTTGTTTTTATTTCAGACATCAGTACCAATGACTGTATGATGTGAATGTCATTAATTTAAGCATTTGAATTTGGTTATGTATTAATTTCTGTTAACGCCTTGATATGCTCGTTCCCCATTTGCTTGAGCAAGCTAGTGCATCATTTGCAGCAGCTCTGGCGAGCGATAGTGCATTCACATCCTTCTCGGGGAAAGGTCTCGCTACTTGTAGATTTTGAAGGCAATGCTGAAAGTAGGGACGAAAACACTTTTAGTTTGTAGTAACGTCCAGCATCCCTTCAATGGGGTTCCTTTTGTTGTGGGATTGGGCTGTCCAGGAACAAGAGTAAGTGGCAGGCAGGTGCCACACTTTTGTTGGGTTGCATCGCCACAGCAGGTGTGGGATTGGGCACTCGGACATCATCAGAGAGACCATTCGGTTGCTGGGGAGCACAGTGTCAAACAGGTGCCGCTGTTCAAGTGAAAAGAGTACTAAGCACCACCTGATGCTTTCCTGCAACAGCCACCTTTGATCTTAATGGAGGCACTCTTGGAGTATGCGAGGCGTGTTTCATAAATAAGCTATATTTATTTTAATGTGTGTTATGTTTCCTACAGAATATTGTGGATTGTTTGCTTGAAAAGCGCGAAATTTAAAGCTTTCCGCCTCAGCAAATTAGAGGCGCTATCTTTCCGAGTGACAGGTTGTTGCCTAGATGATGTAATTGCAGGACTAAAAATTTGTTCTGGTAAGCTCTTTTTTTTTAGGTGCTCACAATTAGGATTAGCTGATGCGAGGTGTTTGACCTCATATATTAGCTATGCCTCCTAAAGACTTAAAACAGCTGAACAGTCAGATGTTGTGAGTATGGATGGTGTGCTTGCATAAATGTGCTGGGCTGGCTGGTGTGCATTTAAGTTATGATTTTGAACACTTGTATGCCACTTTCTATAATCATATGCAGCATGTATGCATCTTAAGCAGGCCATGCCAAGTCTCGCAGCCCAGCCATTTGTGTGAGTGCTGTTGGTATGAGCCTTAACTCTTTTCTTACCACGGGAAAGCAGGAAATTTTCAGGGTGGTGTGTATAAAATTTTTTTTCGCCCATTAATTTTAAGTTTTCTTTATTGCAGCACATCATAGTGAAGTTAACAGCATTCTCTTTTCGGCCATACAAAGAAAAAATAACAGTATATGTTGTTTTGAACACTAAAGATATTTGATTGGAAAAATTAGAGACTCGCACGAAAAGTCACAACAATATTAAACGTATCCAGTCGGAAAATAGAAGAATAAAGATAGCAGGAGGTGCGTTACTATGCCAACAATGAGTATTCTAAGTTACAGGAAAAAATAATCAGTTCTTCATGTGCAGCGCTTTGGGCTACCTTCACAGTGCAATGCCAAGGTGGACACTAGTCTGTCTTGCAGATTACTGTGTCCGCTACACTACTGGTGGCATGTAATCATTCAGAACATGCCTGGCACATTCAGAGAGGCCTTGAAAGCTGTGAATTTCCTTGACAACGACGAAATTGAAAGCTGTGGAGAGGCACCTGTAGATAGTCCTGGATGATAGGAGCAATCCTCTCTGTCCGAACCAAAATAAGACGAATGGGCATTGTCTCTTCATACAAAACTGTTGCTTGCACCTACAGAGTCAAGTATGATGCTATGAAATTGTGAGAACATCGTTGCTGCTGAGCAGGGTCAATGCGAGAAGAGGATGCCACGCTTGCACGATCGCTCCGTGTTGACAGGTTTCGTGTGCAGTTTAAAAATATTCCCCTGTGTGGCTAATGAAAAAAAAAAAAAACGATTCTGAAACTGAAATACAGGCCTTTTGCAACATACTGAATGATGTTACTTGTCCAGAAATGGCCCCGATTGCTCAGAATGGGACATTTTGTGCCATCATTCAAATTGAACGATTTGAATGGGCACAGTATAGAAAGAGTTAAACTTCTGGCTGATGCTGCATTTTATGAGATTGAGGAAAGTTGCTGCAGCTGCTTTAATATGTTTGGTTATCAACTGCTCATGTGGTTCACGCAAATTTTTATTATCAGGCTCTGCCTTAATTCATAAATGTCTAAGCTTCTAAAAGCTGTAGTGTGCCTTGCCTTTGCATATAGTTTTGAATATTGTGATAGTAGTCAAGGCAGTTGTAATTGCTTCTGATTGCAGCGGTGGCCTAGTGGTTTGACCACCCACCTCACACGCGGGAGGTGCAGGGTTCAATCCCCAGTACTGCCGTATACCTGCCAGGGATACAATGGGTACAAGCTTCCCCTGGCTTAGTGCTTGGCTTCTTTAGGGGGAAATGCAAGGGAATCTAGTCTTCCACCCCACCTTGAGAAGAAGAAAATAGCTTGTGCCATGGTGCTTTTTGGCCCCTATGCCCTTGCTCCATAAAAATTCAGTCATCATATAGTTGCTTCTGCTGTCTGAACTGGTGGCTTGCTAACCCTGAAATTTGTCTCTGGCATTTGATTGTAAGTTTTGTGTAATATGTGCCATATATCAAGATGAACCTTACCCGCTTTCTCGAAGTTGAATTAAATACACCACTTTTCACGGTGAAGACTGCCAAAATTGCTAAATTTAGCAGCCCATTGAAATAGTCTGTACCTGCCATAAAGAAAGTGGGATACCAACTACCTTGCCAGGTTTTTCTGGTGAATTTTGCTCTGTTTGAATGAAAGATTGCTATACTACCACTATTTGTTGTGAAATTACGGCAGTGTCTGCCTACATGTGGTGGTGTGCTTTGGTTTGTTTTGTATGACGAGGCAATATTGATTGCAAACTTTATAGTCAAAAACACCTTCCGTGTGGTGTTGCCTTTGTATGAAATTTCAACATTAATGAACTGCTAGCTGTTTGGGCAGGAGATGTCTTTTTTAACCTCCTTCATTGGTAACTAGTCAATGGTAACCTTGTGCAGAATCATGAGATTAAATTTAAAGTGCCATGCCATATCATACCTTCCTTCTGCTGCTTCTTTTTTCTAGGATTACATGTTCTTTGAGAAGTCCGGGAACAAGGAACGTGACGGCCCGGGCATGCTGTAGTTAAGTCTCGAGGTGCGAGAAAGACGACTGCACATCTTCTGCCACTCCGCCATGTGTCAAGCACGGTTTTGTGCCAGTGTTCTTGGTTGTATGCTACTGTTGTTCCTGTTTTTTCACATACACTATAATTTTCCTATTTCCATTCTATACTTCAAACGTTTCCTTGTCGTATATCTGTTGTTGTCTAGTCTAAACACTTCCTGAGCCTTGCATTTTTCACATTTTTGTTTTCTGGTTTTTGGGCTCTCTCCACAGAATCTTCAGTGTGAAATATACACAAGATGCTGAAGTTCTGTTCTTTATTCTCTTTCTTTAGTGAGTACATTTTGGAAAAAAAAAAAAAAAAAAACGTAAATTCTCTAGTTTTTTTCTGGTACCAGATATTTTGTCAACAGCCTCACTGCAGTGTGCTTGTGGTGTAAGCGAGTGTTCAGACGCACAAACTAGTCCGATTGCTGCAGCTAGCGGTTTTGCTTTGTGGCTGCGTGAATTTCGAGCCAGCACAAAACATTAGCAGCCTTTGGGCTGTCGTTCTTGTGTGTGTTGAAGCTGAGCTGCTCATATTCTCTGCCTTATCCTCGTATATCGATGCATTGTTGCATCAGTATTAAGCCTGCATTGTAGTGCTTAGTGGGCTTGCAGAGTTTGGTGACAGTTTGAAGTTGGCTTGTTTGGTGCAGGTTCAGTTTTTGGACTGAGCACTATGGTTAGAAACTTCACAGACGGAAGTGGTCATGTTGGCTGCCCGCTTTTCATCCCTTATCTTGGTGCTCCTCCCGAAATGATGCAGAATTGTTGCCTCGTTGTTAAAACTGAGCATAACATTGGATTGTGAAGGGCCGCATCTTACCAGAAATGGAACGGAGGTGAGACAAATCTCGAACTGAATTCGAAATGGCAATAAAGCTAAAAATTTTAGCTCTAGTTCAATTCATAAAACCAGTTGTAACAAATTAAATCACTTTGGTAATGCGTAAAAGGTCAGTGGCATGAGAAATGGCTTGTTGGAAATGAGTTATGCTACTACTGTGCTTTGTTTGGATTTCAAAGCTTGTTAGTGAAAATTTCTTTCCACTCTGACTTGCACAATGATCCTAACTAGGAAATTAGTTTAGCGCATTAATTTTTGCATATGAACTAACTTCGCTCAGTGAAGTAGAGCAACAAAATAGCTTGAAATGAAAGTGGAGAATATGGCATCTCTTTGAAATGATGTGGCTTGCTCTCATGCCAATTTTTTAAGCCGTATTCTATTGAGGGAAACTGATGGTCAATTGGCGCAAACCTTTATTGCTATAAGTGCCGTCACCAGGGTGCTATGAAATCATTAGGGCTCTAGAGTTGTGTTTTTTATGTAAAAGTGTTTACACAATCATAGTTTAGCGTATTGCTACATAAAATGCAGTCCATGGTTTTGAAGGAAGTTTATTGGTGCACTTTGTCGTGCAAGCAGTTTATCTACCTATGCAGGTTTTGCAATGGTAGTCATTGTAGCATTTACACCATGTCAGTGCTGAATGCACTAATGGTAATTGTATCCAGAATGGCAGCTTTTCAGCTTGTATGGCATGAAATAATTTTCAGGTTGAGAACAGCCAATGTACGAAAAAAATAGCATGTTTTCTGCATTCTGCTTTGACACTGACAGAGCTCTGTTAAATTTTGACTGCCGAATCTCACTGCAGCACAAAGTGCTTATTAAATGCATAATGTTGTGTTCATTTTAGTCATTTGACTTGAAGGAATGTGGATCTTTTATGATGTTATCAGTTGTTGCGCTTCAGTCTACTAAGTAGTTACCGTAAAAACCGGACTATAGGTCAGACAGGAATATAGGTCGACCCCCCAACTAACCAATTCTAAAAATGAAAAAAATCTTTTTCAGTGGAAAAAGTGCGGAAAGACACCCTTGCCTTGGAACAAATGCGACTCGACAGGTTGCACAATGGTTACAGTATTTATTTAAATGCTGCTCGTATGTACACCCGGCCAGTTTTTTAAGTTTTACGCACCCATTGACCTGCGTGTTTTGTTTCTGGCACACGAAAGTATGGTGCCGTAGAGCAAAGCCCTTTCTCTTCATGAATGGCCGCACCCAGGATGGTGAGCCCTTGAATTGCACCCTCATGAGTCTAGAGGCACGCGTGACCTCTACCGCTTTCACGCGGATGCATTCCGCAGTCACAGGCAGTGATCTTGCACGCAGCGCAACCTTTCCTCCCAATTCTGGATACGCTGCAGTCCGCCCATGAAATGTTTTCTTCAGGTTGCTGCAAGTTGTAATACGCAGCTTCTGCCTCCGCCAGTACTGAATGCTCTTTTCGGATACTCCAAATTCGCGCTGTGCCGCCAGGTCCCCGTGAGCCTCCACGTACTCAATCGAGTTTTTCTTGAAGGCAATGGTGAATCACCGTCAGCTTCTGCTCATTTTTAAACGAAATGTGAAAAAGCAGCCTTTAACCAAAATAGCTTTGCAACTACGGAAAGGCAAAATGGTGGCACTGCTGCTGATGGCGATGGTGATGGAGGCTGTTGAGTTCAGCTGCCCATTGTTGCAAGACTTCCGTAGTTTTTCCGCCAGTGACCAGTAAATAAGATGGGGGTCGACATTTCACCATGGTTTTTTTTAAACAAAGTTCGACCTATATTCCGGTTTTTATTGTAGGTAGGTGAGCCTCAGCGAGCTGGCTTTCCTAATTTTTACCTTTTGGTAAAAACTCTAAGTAGTTAAGTAGGTGAGTCTCAGCGAGCTAGCTTTCCTAATTTTTTACCTTTTGGCTTAATATTTATTTCCTGTGTCTCACTTGTGATAGCTTTGTTTTGTTTGAGGATTATTGATAAACTTTTATAATGTGAACTGGTGATGTAATAACTGAGGCACCCACCTGAAAGGCAAAAAATTTTAGCTTATTGTCTTGTGCTCAGAACAGGGCTATTGGCTCTGAGAATTTCAACAAAACTAGTTATTTTCAGGCATTTCTGGAGTTGTTTTTTTTTATTTGTGTGAAACGTATAAATCTCTTCCTGTATTTTGTATGCATTTCTTCTCTAGCTTCTTTCTGGCTCACCTTTATCACATACGTCCTTATCGACTTATTACAGCACTTGAGGCATGCCAGCCTACTTAATGCCCCTTTCTTTCATTAGAAAGATGCTATCTCGCGAATACTGTGAGGCTCAGTGTACTTTCGTTAACTACCTGCTTTTAAATGATGTTTTTGTTGTTCAAGCTTGCATTACAGAACTCTGAATTTCTTTCGGGTGATTAGACCTTGGAGTTGCAATGTAGTATGTGTAGAGTTCTAACTTCTATTGTTCAGATGCTCTTAATGCGAGAGCATTGCTGGGCTCATTGCAAAAAAATCCACCATCATCAGAAAGCCATGGCAGAAATGCGGCAGGCGAGTGACGTCATCACCCCTCCTGGAGGGGTGGAGTGTCAGTGCTACCGCCCAGGCAAGAGAGGGAAACACTCCTCTTCGCACTGTGGAATGTGACTCTTTTCCTCCGAGAAGGGCAAGGTGACTTTCGCAGTGAATGGAAATGGGTTTGGGGGTGCCCCTTTTCCTCCCTGTGGTGGCTGTGCAATACCCCCTCACTTGGATAACAGAGCAGACTATGCCCATGATGGGAGAGGCTGGCCTCCTCTGCTCTGCCACATGCAATGGGCAAGAGGCCATCGTCCCCCCTGACTTAATGTGGTACATGTAATCAGTAGTGTGTTGCCTCCGCGAGATATGCTATGAAATACGTTACACTGCTGTCGTATTCACGTAAACGTGGCTAGGGATTACACAAAATGGAAAGACCCCGCTGCCAACGTCAGTTAGCTTTCATCTTTCAGAGAGTGAGGTTGCAGCGCTATGGGAGTCTTCTACGTCTGATGTTGAATCGCTCATGTCACATCATCAGGCGAGACAGCAAAGCGTGGCTGGAGGTGGCAGTTCAGTGTCGACAAAGTATGAGACCGTCGCAATGCAGCAAAAAAACGTTCACCCCTCAAGCTTCCGACAACAACTCAGCGACAAATAATGCTCTTGCATTTACACATCATAAGAATTCCTTAGGTGCCCCAATAATTTTTCTTTGACTTTACCTTCATGGATATTTTTGAACTCAAAAATTGTAACTCTTAGATGCTGAAAATGCATTGGAAGTGTATGTTCTTTATGTACCTGCTGCACGGAAATGCCCACATGCAGTACGGCAAGTGAGCACTGTAGCAGTCATGTAGTGAGGAGCAGGGAGCACTGCAGTGTGTGTGTGGGGCAAAGAATGTCACGTGTTACATGCGGCACGAGACACGATTTGATGGATGTCGCTTTGCGCTCTCCGCAAGTGCACGGTGTTCAAATGGCGCGAGGTAAAGGCCTAATTTTTTGAGGCACAGTGGCAAGGGTAATCACGTTTTCAAAATTCTAATATCTGATACGGGTATTCCTAATAGCCAGCTACAAATCTCTAATTGTGATCAGGCCTCTATCTGTAATAGTTAAAAAATTAAGTGTTAGAATTTAGTTAACTACTTTGCTAAATGATTTGCTTGTTTTCTGCAATCTGCCAACACTGGTATAACTGTGCAGCAAAAAGTCTCTCTTTATCTTAAAAAATCTATTTTCAAAAGTTACTGGCGGGCTTCCCTCAAACACCTGCTGTATGCAACTCTGGGTTGATGTGTTGCATTGTATTTCTAGCTTGGCAACTATCGCATGCCTGCAGTTGTTTTTTTTTTTTTTTCAGACATAGTCAGTTTCTTTACATCTTTGTAAGGGCTTATGATTCTGATGGTGGTGCAGTTTATTCCTTTATTTAATAGAAAGAATCAACTAACATGAGAAAAAAAAAAACAAGTAAATGATGCAATGCAGAATTTTTTTTATGACTGCACTGACACCTCTGCTTTTTCTTTAACGCTGTGATTCAGATCCAGTTGTTTAGTTCCTTTTCTCATTATCAATATTACTATAGAATAACGATGCATATATTTATGAGAACGTTCAGTGTGATGCAAAGACTGTAATACTTGAAACCAAGCTCTGAAAGGTACCATACCTTCTAGGTTAGTTTGTGTCAACCTGTGCAAATAGTCCTGCAGGGAGGAGGTTCCAGCAAGAGTGTCTAAGATCCATGTTTGCTGCTCTGGCATAAGTAGTGTTCCGATTTGTTGCATACACTGTAGTTAATTTGATGATCATGACGAAAGGTGATAAGCTGTATGTGATAAATGTCTGGGAAGCACAATTCTAACCTGGTTGTACTGTGGTAAATTTACTGCGGAAAACTGATGCTTCATGTAATTTTTGCTGCTTTGCATAAAGCCATTCATTCTCTTAGAGAAGATTGCAAACACTAATGTAAGATGTGCTCATTTCTAATAGTTATGTGGTTATTTCCTCATAAGGTGCATGCCAGTCAAAAGCCAAAGCCTTGTGCTCAGTAGACTGTAGCTTAGCTGTTCACAACCCAAGCAGGTTTCGGGGCCTAGTTAAAATGGGATCACGTTATTCATATTGAAAAGTAAAGCACCACAGTCTATCATGGTTTGTAAGGAACTGTTTTTCCTGGTGCCTTTGTCATATGTTGTTGGGAGATGCATGGCTACCTGTTAAACTCTTTAACTCTTCAGCCGCCCATTGTACTCTACATTGCCCTGCTGTCTCAGCGTGATACCATACCTGATGCATGAACAAAGTGTTCCATCTTGTGGCACCCAAATTTTTTTTCAGTCATACTCTACAGAGAGCACAGTCGAGCCAGAGCACCTTTCTCAATCTCAGTGTGCTGAAGCTCTCGCTACTGTTTAAACTCTTTGTGTTGACTTGCGAGTGGCCAAGCTTTGCATTGCTGTTGTTCTAACCCCATGACCAGCACATTGTAACGTGTACTTGCGGTGCGCTACAGTCTGCGTGTTAAGTTGCGTGAATGATGTAGTTGTCGCTAGCACCTTTCCAGGTGTATCTATTTCAAGTATTTTTGCAACGCGCATGTGTGCAGCAGAGTTACTCTTTACAGCATTTTATGCGACGTTTCACTACTGCAGGAGCTTAACTGTGTCTGCTGTCTCTTTCTCAAGACTTTGCATATGTAATCTCAATGCCCTTGTAACCATCTTGGCATGTTTTGAAATAAAGCCAAGCTGCTGTCTCGTGGAAAACACCTTGTGTCCCTGTTTTGTCATGCACACAGCTTGATCGGGGTGCATGTGGTCCTTTGGCACCTTTATGGAGCTTGTTTGCACTTGCCTATCTGGGATGCTACCGTTGAAGTGGTGCAGCATATATTCTTGTGCCAATAAACTGACCTTTTGATGAGTTTCACTACACCACCACTGCTGCTGAGAATGATAACAATAGTAGTAGGCCTTGGCAGAAACCGAATGGAAAATGTGCCTGTAAGTGCAGACATGCAAGAGGAGCAGTTTGTCTTGCGACCGCCATCCCTTCAATTCCGTTCAGAAATACATTCTTGATTAAACCAGATAGAGCAAAGGGGCAGTGTGTAATGGCCTAATTTTCATGATTCACTGCAGTCAACTGCAATATATATCTAAATATACTGCATGTATTTCAAGAGGAGCTTACAAAACATGCAGTATACAAGTAAGCAACAAGTAAGCACAGCATGACCTGATTTGGATATTGTCTTCGGTTTGCTATGTGCATGCTTGAGCTGTGCAGTGAGGTGGCGATGGCTGGAGCCATATCGTGGAGCCCGCAGAAATCGTGGTGTGTACAGTGAATCAGTACGAGCCCATCCGTCCGAAGCCTCGTTTGTCAGGTACATGGTGAAGTGGAAAGAGGGGAGACTACAAGTTGCAGGTTGAAAATTTGAGAGAAGGAAATCCCCCTCTCATCTTTCAGGTAGAATAGAGGGTGGGGGTTGACAGATGGTGGGTGGGGGACAGGGGAGATGGGATACGGTGTGTAACACTGATTGCTGCAGAGTGGATCGGGAGAGTGCAGCACAGATACACGATGTCAAATATCCTATAACCGTCCTATCGCAGGATAATACTGTGGAACCAAACAGATCAAACCAGCTTTATCTCTCGCTTTGGGCTCTCATTAATTGAAAACTGCAGGTTTATTAAATGATATGTGCTTACAGTAGTGATTTAATGAATGAAACCCTTGTGACCCCAAAAATTAGATGCCTTGAAGATATATCTTAAGATACTGTTGCTCTCACACTTGTTCTTATGTGCCGCCGCGGTGGCTCAGTGGTTATGGCGCTCTGCTGCTGACTTGAAAGACGCGGGGTCAGCGCGGTCGAATTTCGATGGAGGCGAAATTCTAGAGGCCCGTGTACAGTAGGACGTCAGTGCACGTTAAGGAACCCCAGGTGGTCGAAATTTCCGGAACCCTTCACTACGGCGTCCCTCATAGCCTGAGTCGCTTAATTTGGGACTTTTAATTAAACCCGCATAAACCAAACTTGTTCTTATATATCGCTTGCTTCTTATTGGGTTGTACTGTTTAGGTGTTTGGGCTGCGCATCATTTCCATTCAGGCAGTAGAATTCAACTCCATAGAGCTGTAGCTCTCTGTGGCCCATTGTACACCAGTGCTGTGGCTCTTCTTTTTGCTTATTCCGGTTACCTTCTCTTATATAGCTTTGCATATGGCACTCCCATGAAAAAAAATGGCGGTGATTTAGCTCTGGTTAAGCCTGGAGTGACGCGATAGCTACAGCTGGCCGCGTGGAACTTGGTCACCTGATCAACCACGTGATCAGCCACGGCACCGCGCCGCCGGCAGCTGCTCCACACCACGTGACCAATCACGTGACAGCGTGGCGGCGCCGCCACGCCGAAGGCTCGAAATGCTACCGTAATGTAGCCATCGCCACAAAAAAGAAAAAGCTTGATAGTACTGAAAAGGTACCTAAATATGACCCTCAAGACATCCTGAGTATGCGCAGCGGATGGACAAATGGATCCTAGTTGTACTGCTTAAGGACCAGTTGGAGACATCCTGAGGACGTCTGAACATCCTGACGCGGACATCCTGAGGTCATACTCAGGATGTCTTTACGTTATGTGGAGTTTTTGTTCATCCTGAACAAGGTCCCCGTACTGAGAGCCGAAACGTACTCTTTTTTTAACTGAGCTTGCCGGCGGTTTTTCTAGTTATTGCTATTTTTAAAGGTAAGCGCCTGTTCTGCTTCTTCCTGCAAGAATAAGTCTTAAAATATTCTTGTCACACAATTTCATATATCGATCACAGCTGCCGTTATTGGCAGATCTCTGTAGATGTCATGGACCGTGAAAATAACGCATATGCCGCACCTGATGGCCTCTTTCATTTTTAATGTCGCTTCGTTTTGGCCCTTGATTCTCCGGCCAATTTTGAGCGTATGTGGGCTCTTTCCTTCGGTGCTCCAAGTTGGGCACTTGTCAATGCTACGTCGACGATGTTGTGGTCTTCTCGCCTGAATTTTCCACAGGCGTCAAGCGACTTAGTTACATCTATTGTTGACATTTTGTGTCATTCTCACATCCGCTAATTGTCAATTCTGCTTCACCAAGCTAGTCGTTGCGAAACTCGGCAATGCCGCTGGATTACGACTGGAACGCGGTAAGATCTGCGCCGCCATCGACTTCCCATTTCCTAAGCAACGAAGGACACTCGGAGTTTTGCCAACCTTTTTTCACATTTCTGCCGCTTCGTTCAACAATGCGCCGCCACACCTCGCACACTAACAGAACTCCCTTACATTCTTACCAGGAAGATGCTTCTTTTATCTGGGACCCTTAAGCGGCAGCCTTCCGTCACTCGTCACGCTGTTGACCCGGCCACAAACTGTAGCTATATTTTGGCTCATTTGCCCCTACTCAAGCTGGCACCGACGCCAGCGGACATGAGATCAGCGCTGATCCGTGAACTCGAATCCATAGACCGTTTCTGGCCGTTTTACTGCCGCTTCTAATCTTTATGAAGAAAGTTGTTAGAGGGGCCCTTGCAGCAGCTTGGCCTTAGCTTGAGCAGTCCTCTCGTGCAATCATTTGGCGCGACCATACTTGGTACAGCCACAAGGTTATTCTTGCCGCCGTTAGAAATTTCTTTTTGGAACCATCAACTGCCCTGCTAAATTTTACAATACTACCCTTTCTATCTTTACTGATTTGAGTCTTCCCCCTGCCTGTAATGGGACCCCGAGGTGTTGCTCTCCCGGTATCGTTTTTATCTGACTTCTTTGTTTTTCTGTGCTTTCTCTTATGATTTTTTTTCTCCCCCAAAATCTCCAACTGTTTGGCCTTCTATGCCTCCCGATTCCTGGCCGAGTGTGGATATGTGCCATTTGTTATTAGGTCAACATAAACAACGAAGACTCATTGCAATGAATGGACCATTGTTGGCACAGTGGATGTAATGTGCGTCAAAAGCTGAGATATATCCCGACGGCTTATTTCAGAGGTCACAAAATCATTGCAACTCCGAAAGCAGAGCTGGAGCTTTTCGTCGGTTACTCAGCATGATGGTGTCTGATGAAAGGAGGATATACTACGCCAGTTCCGATGGAAGAAGATGGCAAAGATTTTCCGGCGAGAGACGTCGAAGGCGAAGAAGACGAGGCGACCACAGGCTCGAGGCGACAGCATGATCCTGGACTGGCCGCTGAAGCTGAGCTGGCTAAGGGACCACAAAATCACGTCTGGTGACGCGGGCGTGGCCCGGCCACGCCAACAGGATTGTCGCCGACATGTCGGTGGTCATCAGTGAGTACCCCAGCCTCTACTGATTGTATGTCGCGTGAGCGCAGGCTCATGGGATGTTCGAAACAAGTTCGCATCTTTTTTTGCCGGTATACGGACGCTGCCTATTGGCGTTCTTTTTTCCTCTGCAGCTGAACAACCCCTGACACCATCGGCTCCTTCGATATGTCCCCCCGGCCTCGAATACTTAACGACCGTTGACCAGCTGGTAGTTCAACAGCAAAGCGACATTTTCCAGAGTTGGTCACCTTTATTGCTGGTTACTTTTTTTCTGCTTGGAAAAACAAGACACTTCTTTAAAATAACTCTGGTGTTATCTTTTCAGGCTTCGTCGGCTACGAAAAATGCAACAAGTACGTCGCCAAGAACGTATTAGGACAGTTCGTGTACTTGTTCGCCGAAGGTGAGACAGCAGACAGTATACGATTCGAAGTGTTGATGCGGTTCACCAAGTTGAACGCGCGGGCTAGTAACATGGTCATCGGTACCACTTATGTTGCCACTGAATATAGATTCTTTGAACTATGGTTGTGGTGTTTAGGAAAAAAACAAAGATATTGTCCGATGCGATGTGAAGGCGATTGCTCGCGTGTTGGTCAAGCGAAGCTAGTATAGTTATTTGTTGCATATGAATGTTATGTACTTTCTCCGCGACATTGGCTATTGAAGACAGGGGGACTGAGTGGGCAGTTATAAGGAGGTATTTTATTCCCCCCCCCCCCCCCCCAAAAAAAAAAAAAATCAAGTTTGGCGGACTGACCATTTGCATTCGCTTTGATTGCTGGAAGTGTGGAATTCTTGGAACAATATTCAAGCGCACAGGAAAGGATAAATATGTATAAATACGTTGTAACGAAACTGCAGACTTCTGTGAGGTATATACTGTTAAATAAAATCAAAGCGCTGTGTAGTTGACGAACGTATACTTAGCGTAATTCTGCGCGTCTTCATCCGCATCAATGAAGCAGTATATATGCCTCCGATTCCACTTGTCTGGCAACGTTGTTCAGCAGTTCCATTACGGACGCATCCAGTTCACCCAGTATGGTATAGGCGTGTGACAACCGCAGTATGATGCAAAATGAGTACTGTCGCGAAACTGCTGACCTATTTCCATAAAGTCGCAAGTAATATTGGGCAGTTCCGGATGGACAGGAAACACTTCAGCTTAGGAAACACTTCAGCATAAAACTGCGTGGAGTTTAGCATGCACTCAAGCGTAACCCACACCCAGATCTCGTTTTCCGCTAGGTTAACCTCGGCGCACAAAATATCCATGCACCCTGTTGGACTACGTGACAGCATCGGCGCACATTTGGTGAAAACTTTTCAGGCTACATACGTAGCTTGCTTTTCAGCCAGGTAATCGCGAATATGAGGACCCTCGCTTTAACCCTTTGAGACTTCTCCATGCGCAACTCTAGAACCCCCAATCTCAGATTTCACCGATGTTTGTCTGTCCGAAGCCTCTCTCCGGCCGTGACCTTGAGATTGCTCGCGAAGAGCAACTTCGGTCTTACGAACGCCACCGGTGGCAGCACCTGCCATCGCAGGACAGTGGCGTATCGCTTAACCGCTGCACTACTTCGCCAGGAGGGCATGAGGCCTTCCAACGATCTATGAACGTAAATTGGAGAATGACTAGCTCTGCATATATGGGCATTATACCATTAACTATAACGCGTCATAATGCCCTTAAGGAGGAGCTTAAGTCCAATTTCGTCGATCTTTGTTTGAGGCCTGCTTGATCTTGAAAAGAGCCTCGAACTGAAACTAAAGTGAAAGCAGAAGTGCTAGCGCACCTAATTAGTATTTGGCCTAACGACGCCTAATTGACCACCATTTTTTTTTTGCTTAGAGTACGCTACATGGCACACAAATTTGTTTAAAATGGGGATGCAAATGAATGGAAAATAAAAAAAGGGGGGGGGGGCTGTTAAAACAAAAAGAAATAGAGGTAGACACGCAACGCAGTTATTTGCCAGTACATACATAAACTGAGAGAGTAAGCATTGCCCACAAGCCACAACCAGAAGCGGACACAGCATAATCTCAAGGAGAACCGGGGCGCGCACAGCTGAAGTTTCAGGGCATGTCCGCACATCAGTCTCTGAGGCAGGTGCTGCATAGTGGCGGCACAGGTGAAGCGTAGGTCTGGCTGAGCCACTGGTGACATACTGCCGGATAGGAGCCACTGTGACCCTCGGCCACCTCAGAGAGATCTTAAGGCATTTTAATCCTCACGCGTGCCCCAAAAAGCTTGACTGAAAAGCAAACCACGTGGCCCGAAGAACTTTGACCAAGGCTGTACATTTACCGTGGCGTTGCGACTGCCTTTCACATAGCCGCCACTCGAAGCCCTGTTCACCTACTGCGTGCAAAAAGCGGGTGCAGAAGGTTTCGGAGAAAAATCTGAACAATTTTGCGGAACAAAAATTAATGATGCGCTAATGGAGCCCTTAAGGACCTCTATGACTTTAAACAAGAATTTGCAGGTAATCAATGTGGTGCGAGAGCCATCAATAGCACCAGTTCGTCTAGTGCAATCTTCTTCCAAGCTTTGGGTCCGTCTATGAGCTGTGAAACTGCTCTTCGGAGTACCATGCCGAGAGACGCCTGCTTTAACTGCGCGCTGCAAGGCCACGCCCTGCTTGATTTTGTTGCCATTTTTACCAATACTGGAAAGCACTGAAATCATCCTTGGCTAACTAAAAAGAACCTTGAAGCTAGGCGTTTATACTATCGATATCCAATTTTTCAAGTTTATAATTCCGCGCCACATTTTCTTAGCGTGCGCCCTTGTCCCGTTGTTTGTACACATGCAGTGCATACAAGTGGCTGCTTACCGCCGAATATCCTAACTGATTTTCTGGTTCTATTTTTTTTTTCAGACAGCGGTTGCTGCAAGCGATGGCTGTGCTGCACGCGCCGCTGTTTTGAAATGAAAGTGATGGACTACCGCAACGTTGAGGTGATGCGTTTTATTCGGCCACTGAGGAGCGATTTCTGCTGTTGTTTCTGCTGCCTACAGGTGAGTTACGCCGGCAGTACGACACAATGAAGACGTGCGCAACATTATATGCTGTTTGCTTTGGTCAGCTAAACGCTAGCCGAAAGGAACATATATAACATAATTATTAAAAAGAGGAACTGTGTTTCAAAGTTTACCGTGTGTGTGTTAGTGCGTGCAAGTCGCTGCACGAAGGAAGCAAAGAGAAGCTCTTGGCTCTGTCGATTGACACCAAACGGTCCACTATCGTTGTCTGCTATGTATAGAAGAAAGTTTGAAGAATCAAGAGGGGAGAGGACAAACAGACGTGCGCCGTAGCCATCTGCGCCGAAGCGGGGACGATGGCTGCTACAACGACTAGATACCCCTGTATCTCCTGTGTCTCCTGTATCCCCTATCCTCTGTCAAATGAGTCCTTTGAATTTGGTTTAGAGGAAATGAAAGTCGTAGTGACTGCCTCCTGAATATCGGTGGGCATCTTAGCCGCACCGTGCAGTGGGGGAGGAAGGGTTATCAAAAACGAAAAGGGTCGGGAACTGCCTCTTTCTGGATACACATCTGAACCATGTAGTGAAGGAAGGGATGATGGAGATGGAAAGGAAAGAAAAAATGCTGAAAGAGGTGGAGGTGAATGGCGTCCGCGACCTGTTTAGGGCGTGTGCTGGGATCATGCAATCCTTAGATCTTGAAGAGCATGACGAACGAAAGCCACACTTATGGCCTGTCCTTCGTCCTGTCTTTTCTCGCGCTTTGCTTCGAGATACATATAAGCACGTGAACGAACTACCCCCAAGCCAGAACTGATTGTGCCCTACCGGCCGTGAGTTGGTAGGACGCTAGCCGATGCAATAGGCGCTGTGCGTTTGCTATGGCAGGCGTATGCTCAGGGCTTCATGTGGCTGAGGTTGTTGGCTGCCGGTACGTATATAGGAGCCAGACTTCACTTTGCGACAAACTAATTTTCGCACACGCTCGCACGCGCGTGGTCTCCGCGTCGAGACACCTGACGGCAGTGCCTTGCATCTTGTCGATTCGCAGTACATCGAAGTGCAGGCGCCACCCACGGTGACCATAGCCTACCTCTACCAGGACTGGTCGCCCTTCTTCCCTTCGTACACGGTCTACGATCGCCAGTGTAATCCCATGATATCCGTCGCTGGGCCGTTCTGCACGCAGACGTTCTTCTACTGCCTGGAGACCAAATTCGAGGCAAAAGATTCATTCCTCTCTGGTTGTGGACTCCGAAGGGACTCCTCCATTCGATTGCAGCGGTCCGCAGTGACCGCAAGATTGGAACTACAAAAAAGGAGTAGGCTAGCTATGGCAGGCACGGGTTGTCTTTTTCCACGATTACTATTCAGAATCGTTCTTTCAATCCCTATCATCGGCAGATGACACCTTTGACGTAACGGCTGGCAGCCAGTCAAGCAATGCCCTTTACTGGCTCTGGTATCTAAGGCAAAGCAAAACAATTATAAACGGGCGAAATGATGGAACGAGAAAATAATCCGTAAGCTAGAATATCGGCTCAGTGACTGCAAGCGAATAGAAAGGAAAAGAAAGAAAATACGATAACATTCAGGCTGTGTGCTCCATCTCAAGATTAGCTGGCGCCAAAAAGAAAAGGTCAGAGCACAACCCAGAGAGCTGTGGTAAGGAAGATAATCGTTGTAACGTTGAGGAGACAGGAAGAGTGGATCAGAGAACAAACGCCAGTTAATGATATCCTAGCTGAAGTCGAGAAGAGGAAACGGGCATGGCCAGGGTATGTAGGGCTGAGAGCATTCCTAAGCCCACTTTCCGCTTTCTCTATATTCATCCAGGTGCGGACGCTGGGAGGCATCCTGATCGGCATGATCACGAGGCAGCTGCCTGGTAATGGACGGAACCTCTACTTGGACGCCGACACTTTCAACCTCACCTTTCCCCTCGACTTGGACGTGCACGTGAAGGCGGCGTTGCTCGCATGCACCATGCTCATCGTGCGTATCGTGCACCGTGCTCATCGTGCTCACGTGCCACAGGGCACCAGTAGCACAGTTAACTTCTCTACGACTGCCGCTCCTGAAATAAGGGTGTGCATTCAGGGACATCCATACTTGGTTAAAAACCCATTATCAAATTTGTAAGCTGAGTAGCAAGGGATATGTACCTATGAGCGCATTACGTCAGCTTGTTTGTAGATCCGAAAGCATTCTTTAAATACCTAGTTGCGTGCAGTTTTGTAGCATGTGTTTATAGCGTGTTCATGCTGCTTCGAGTACTTGACAGGCTATGTCTCCAGGTTTCGATACACGAGCAATGCCATCTTGCGGCGCACGAAGTTGATACTCATCGTAAGTGTCCGTTGGTAATAAGGACGCCGGCAGTTTTTCCTAAATGCTTTGCTTGTTGTCTACGCAAGGAGAATGTTCTTTGGAATGACTGGAGCTACGCGTTCGCTGGGGGATAAAATAGCGTTGTTTTATTAGCCTCAATGACTGGATAATTTTGGGCCTTTAGTAGGGAAAGTAGGCAAAAACGCAGCACTCGCCATAAGGGACACAAAAGAGACGTAATTGACGTAATGTTACTGTGTATAATTATAGTAGACTAGTATTGTGTCATTAACGCATGAAGCGGAATACTGCGGTGCATTTCAGCATTGAATAGATGTTTTTGCGTCATCGTCATTGCCGGCGGACTTATATGATACACGGGCAATTTCGGACATTCTTAATAAAAGTAAAAATGCTATGCCTGGCCAGATGGTGCCTTGTAACGTAAACCGTAACAACGCTGAACCGTAAACACGCTCGTCTAGTTTTCCACTTGCCTTAGTGGTTTTCTTTTAGCACTGATCTCACTGGCGGCTAAAGTAAAGAATGATGAAACACATGTCCTTGGAGTCAATGGCTGAAGGATCTAATTTAAACTATGCGCAGATTTGTGAAATATTTACCAGAATCACTCACTCCTGGAAGTAGCTGGAACGGCTCCTGAAGCCTTCAATGCAGGTGACTGTTTTATTTTTGAGATCGTATTGGGACATCACCTGTGGTTACATGAGCATGCCACGGTAATTATCTAGTGGAGATCCACACGTTTGGCTCCATATCCAGTCTCTTTGTAATAGCTCTCATGCGCTTGATAAAGTAACCAAATTACTTCGTATTTTTTTCCCTGTACTTAAGACACTTGATTAGTCATTTACGAACGTCTGCGTCGGCTTGCAAGCACAAATACTTCGCTTTGTTTGAATTCCGAGACTGCACTTAAGTGCTTTAGTGTTTGGGGAAAATGAAAGCTTCCAGCTAATGAACGCATCCTTAATGCTACATATTTACGCGAGCTTTGCACTCAACTATTAAAAATGGCGCATTTTTGTTTGATATTTCATTGATTTTTTGTCGCATCTTTTATTCTCAACTGCATGCTGCACTCAACATAATATTTCAGCGCGAAAGGACGTGTGCGCGAAAAATACAAAACATGGGACGGGCGCTGACTGTGCTGTGTGTTCTCTTTGCTGTCCTCGCTCCTTCATACTAGATTACTCTGTTTATAGCAATGAACCGACTGGCTCAGACCGAAATCGTGATTCAATGCACTCATTAGAAGTTATTTTATAAAATAAAACGAAACGCTGATTCTGCTTGGTAATGTGTGGAAGATGACTACTGGTTAAAAACATTAACTTTTGATGCACTAGGATTACATGTTTACTTTTTTCTGATCTCTTTCAGGACTTCATGTTCTTCGAGACAACGTGTTAGAGGGAAAAGCGAGGTTCCAGACATGGAGCAGTTGTTCTTCGAACGGAACGGCGCATTCGCGACGGGTCTTATTTTATTGTAGTTATGTATTAAGAGAGCAGAATCATTTAATGTAACAGCTATCTGCTGATCATGCCTGTTCATTCATTTTAATATCCTCTCAAGCTGCGGATATAAGCCTTGAAAGGAATGTTGCATTATCCTCACGGCTTGCTGTGAACGGCTGTTGGCGTGTGTTCAACTAAGCACCACGCCTGTGATGTGTGTGTACGGTGCTGATTTTACGTGTGTCGTGAAGGTTCGTAGTTGTGCATTAGATCTGTGCACTCTCAGTTACTAATGCGCATTAGTCACAAAGACAGCGGCAGGGAGCCTACTTTGCATAACTGTGCTCAAGTGTGCTTACATTGTACTCAAGCTTGACGAAAATGGCATAGACGCAAATATCACGAAAGGCTGTAGGATTGTACGGAATAAAAATATTTTCGCACGTTTCAGCTGACTGGTGAAGCTGTGCAGAAATGTTTCGGGTGAAGCCAACAGATCCCAGTTGCTAAATTTTTTCTTCTCACCGCCGCCGCCTCTGCCTCCGCCTCCGCCGCCGCCGCCACCACCACCGCCACCACCACCAAGGGGCCTGTCCTATATACTTCCATTTAATCCTGTCCCGCGTAAGCTGCGGCCACCTTATTAGTGCAAGCTTTAAAATCTCATCCGCCCACTTGTCTCTTCCGCGTCCAGCTACGCTTCCGTTCTCTCTGGATCGCTTCCTTACCTTGAAAGATGATCGGTCACCTTCCCTTGAAATTACATGGCCGGCCGATTCCAATTCGTCGTAATTTCAGCTAGAATTTCAGCTCGCCTTTTCCCTTGACCCACTCTGCTCTCTTCCCGTCTCTTAACATTACACCTATCATTTTCCCTCCCACAGCCTCGCTGCGCCTTCTAAAATTTATTTCAACTCTCTTCGATAGCCGCCAAGTTTCTGTCCAATACGTGAGAGCTGGTAAGATACAACTGTCATGTGCAAATCACAAACAATGACCAGAAATTCAAGTTTTTCAAAAGTGTAAGTAAACGCTCGTCTGACTTGTTTTCTACTGTCCCGAATTTTTTTCTGAAATCCACCGAAGAGTACTAACCAAAAGTTATTCTATAAACCATGGTAGAGATTGAAACGGTCGAAAAATGGGCAATTTTTTAAAATTCTGGTATCCCTGCGGCTGGGATGTGCGGCTAGATTAAGAAGTGTTGGGGGATTAGGTGGCCGCAGCTGTAGCAGGACAGCATGTTCACAATTAGCATGGAGCATATTTGCGATGAAGAGATGCATTGACGTAATAGCTCGTGTGACTATGTTTACCAGTCAGCACGGGGCGCAGACATGTAGCGTTCCGGTGACTGCATAATAATACTAAGATTGGTGCATTGCCTAAGTGATGTCATAGCTACCTTGCGTGCATGTTTACGAGCCAGCGTGGCGCGTTGAAATGTAACGTTCCAGTGGCGTCGTAACTCGCGTGACTGCTTGTTTACCAATAAGCATGCCGCGTTGTGATTAAACATTGAAGTGGCGTCATAGCTCCTTTGACTGCATGTTTATCAGCGTGGCGCGTTGCGTAGGAGCGTTCCGGACACGCCCCATGACTAAAGGTTTACCTATCAGCATCAAGCGTTGCGATGATACGTTCCAGTGATTTCATAGCTCCCGAGACTGCATGTTTACCAGTCAACGTGGCGCGTTGCCATGGAACGCTACAGTGATGTCATTGTCCCGTTACTGCATGCTCACCATTTAGAGTGGTACGTTGACATTAAACGATCCATATACGTCACAGGGTTAATTCAAGATATATGGGAGAGGCCTTCGTCTTCTGGTGGGCGTAGTTAGGATGATGATGGCGATTATCTCTGCGGCGCCGGGACCGAGCGGCGCCTTCATGGGCTTGGCGAAAAGCTTGTTTCTTCATCTTCGAATCTGGTGCCTCAGAACGATTCCACGCGCCGAAGCAAATAATCAATAATTTTTGTTTAATAATTGTTTTTTTGGGGAAAGGAAATGGCGCAGTATCTGTCTCATATATCGTTGGACACCTGAACCGCGCTGTAAGGGAAGGGATAAAGGAGGGAGTGAAAGAAGAAAGGAAGAGAGAGGTGCCTAGTGGAGGGCTCCGGAATAATTTCGACCACCTGGGGATCTTTAACGTGCACTGACATCGCACAGCACACGGACGCCTTAGCGTTTTGCCTCCATAAAAACGCAGCCGCCGCGGTCGGGTTCGAACCCGGGAACTCCGGATCAGTAGCCGAATGCCTAACCACTGAGCTACCACGGCGGGTCCGAAGCAAACACACAAAAAGTAAATGTTTCAAGGATTTGCGGAGGGGACAGACCTTTCAGTTGGCGTCTCGCGCTACGTGACACTGGCTCGCATATTTTGTTATTTCAAAAAAGAATGCACTAGACAAGCGCACGCGCCGCCACCGCTTCTGGACCGCTTGTCGCTCGGCTGTTCTTGCTCTGCTCGTCTTACATCGGTTTAAGTTTCTACTTCAGCCAATCATCAACCGATGCGCCTGCAAAAGGAAGTACAAAAAAGAGTGCGTTTTTGCGCAAGCCGCAAGCGCAAATCGCAAACGTCTTAGGAGGGTAACGGCGGCTGCGTTTTGATGGAGGCGTAACTCAAAAGGTGTCCATGTGCTGTTCAATGTCAGCACACTTTAAAGAATCCCAGGTGGTCTAAATTACTCCGGAGCCTTCCACTATGGTGTTCCTCATAGCCCATTTGTGACGTTAAACCCTACGATAATTTAGACCTGTCGGTGAGCTGCTACGAGTGAATTTATCTCGGAGGGCGTCGTGGACCTGCATCCGAACACTTGACACCTCGCTGTAAGCGCTTGTGAAAGTGCCTTGATCGGTAACGGAGACCTTGGGGTGGACATCGTGGATGCACCACCGATCTGTTCGGGAGCTGTTGCTACTAAGCAAAAATCTACGAAAAGCAGCTTAAAAGTGTGCCGTGGAAGAAGAGAGTCATCATAAGCGCCCCAGGCTGAAGACCAGGTAGCCAAGCAATGCTGCATTCAAGACAACACCAAGGGCTCACACCCAACTATTCTGGACAAAAACATTTTTTTCACATATTTTAAGATTTCATTATAGCAGTTAGTATAGCTACAGATCTCCCGTCGGCAGGCTTGCATTTGTTTGCTATTGACGTTTTTGTTATTGTCACAAGCGTTCGCTATTCGTATTCTATGGCAAGCTTAACTGCTCGATGCGAGCGATGGAAAAACAATAAAAGAAAACTTTTGCTACAAATCGGAAGTCTGGACCATTACCTTCAATATTTCTGTAACAGAGCCTTACAATTTTTCATTATTCAAAATTTTTATCCAGAAATGTCGGATACAAACCTTGGTGCCCTCTGTAGAAGTAAACGTGGCGCTCAGCTTTGAATGCCTTTTTCTCAATACTGAATTTCTGGGCTGCTGCTTAAATTAATTGGGGAAGTGATTTCATCTCGATTTTTTTTATTTTGACACCATTTCTTTTGTCGCACTCACTCCCAGAACCTTATGAAATGAAATGACAATCATAGTTTTTGAATTAGATGAATTGTAAATTCTTGGTATGATATTTTGCTCGCAGTCTGCACACGTCTACAGCAAGTAAACCAAGCAAAATGATTACTAAACAATTGTATTGGGAGGAGGAAGGTGATAAGAATGATGAAGGCGAACACCTTATTCAATAACAAGCTTGGCCCCACCCGAACTGAGAAGGGCCTTTAGAACAACTTTATACGATGAGGGCACGTGGGTATGTCCTTAGTTCAGGAGCTCATTGGTTCTTGCCGGCCGTCGGGACCTTTCACCCGCGTCTCCCTCGTTTTTTGATGTCAGACACAATATCGTTCGCTATCTGCTCTATGGCAAGAAAATCAAAGCAGCAAAGACAGCAAGTACCAGACAGTGATAACGACAGTTGGTGAAGTAATGCAATCACCTTAACATAAAAAAAGAAATTGAGGTCGTTTTTCTTTTGTAGGTATTTGGCGCTTCAAATGCTCCTTGCGGCAATGGCTTAATTCAGCAGTGTACTTAGCGATCTGGTGTCTCGGTTCTTCCTTTCATTGTAGAGTATTCGGTTGGGCTGGTTGGTTAAACATAATAGGTGCACTGCACGGAAAAATGGCGAGGCAAGACTGGAGCATAGAAGAAAAGCTTTTCCTGTGTCTCCTTTTGTGGTGCGTCGCTTCTTCCGCAATGTGCATTCCTTGTCAGTATTTTCCAGGCATGATTTTAAATTCTCGAACTTCAGGTCTTATCAGGCTGCGCGCACCTATTTTTTTTTTAATTTTCGCAAACAAAACAATGAAACACCCGGGAACGTATTCGTTCCAACTTCTTCAGCGTTTCCAGTGTCGATAAACGGACGTTTTTTTTTTATATATATAATCAAATGCTATTCCGAGACTGCAACCGGAAACAATGGGACTTTTGCCGAACAATGCATTCATGAAGTCCACCGGCAACATTCTGTACGCTACTTCGTTTTCGAGCGCTGCGTTCCTCCATTGATTCTAAGACTTATCTTCTGCACGTTCGGATTTCTAGATGCACTGCATGGAACGCGTTTAATCTACGGCATTCTGCATTTGTGGCCGGTGGTGTAGGAGCGTTTCAATGAGATTGAACCAATGCCTAGAATCGAAATATCGATTTGAATAACTGGCATCTACCGGTTGATCCAGGGGCACATTCACGCCACTGTGCACTCTAAAATGCCGATTATGCTGGTGAAACGCGTGGCGTATATTCAAGGCTGCAGAAAATGCTAGTACTTAGCCCACTGAGAAAGGCGTCTATTATGACGAGGAAAGCGTATATTACGATTTTCTAGCCATTCAACGCTTGGCTTAATGCCATCGGGTGGACTGGAATTTATTTTGAATAATAATTTTTTTGAACAGCAGGAACTCGGTTTATGTAATCAACGCAAGTACTTCACCTACCAGCCGCTGAATAAAGTGCCACATTGGCTATGGAGAGCAAGACACCCGATAAATAAAAAAAAATGATGCTGGAATAATGACCCTCGCACCTATTAAATGACCCATGACTACTCAAACTGAACACTTTCGGCTGGCGTGGTTACCTAGCCACCCACAGTAAAACTTTAATATCAGCTTCTGAAGAAAAAAAAAGGTATGGAAAAAATTTGACCCATAGATTCGTAAAATGCACTACTTGAGCGGGATTACCTTTAAGGCCAGATTATACGTGGGAAGGCCAAGCTCTGTGGTAAAATAAAAAATAAATATTGAACGAAGAGGAACCGTGCTGTAGTGTTGACAAGAGTCGCCCCCAGATTGCGTTTTATACAGAACGATTACCCCGTAAAATTATGTACGGTGTTTAAATTCTCTTGGTCAGTTCTCAAGTGTTACAAATGTATTTAGCAGATCTTATGACCAGGGGTTGTACACGACAAAATCGACTTCATTACATTGTGATGCACTATTAATAGCGAAAAAAAAAGAATTTCTGTACAATGCTCAAGTGTATTGCAGCAGGACAGACGATTAGGTAAGTTTGAAAGCGCTTGTTGCGTTGAATTTACCGCAAAGAAATGCATAACAAATGGGGGAACAGACTCAAGGATTAACATGTGCTCAATGTTTCCGAGCGCCTTGCGTCCTTCCTTGAGCTGAATTGTTAAAAATGCGCAATTTGATGTCGGCTTTCAAGGCATACATGACAACCCTTAGAAACGAAATTCGACGCGGACACATGTTGCTCTGTATGTCATTCAAATCATCCGGCCATGCCTGGTCCTCTGTCTTCCTTCCGTTTGTATGCTTCTTCGAAAAACATGTAGTCCTGGAATAGAGCGAGGTGACAATGATGTGAAACGCACATAGTAATCGGAGTTTACTGCGCAAGAACAGTTCCTCGCCTAACGTAAATGATTTTTCGTGATAGTTTGCTACAGTTACTATTTCATGAAAACGATTTTACGGTGGTGTAAGATTTCATTCTGGCCAGAAGTCACATGATGCTCAGGCACAAGCACAAAAATGTAACTTAAGCGTAGCAGGGGGCAGCAGAAAGTTAGGTGGGCGAATGAGATTAAGAATTTTGCGGGGATACGGTGGCCGCAGGTGACAAAGGGCAGGGCTAATTAGAGAGACATGAGAGAGGCCTTTGTCCTGCAGTGGGCGTAGTCTGGCTGATGATGGTGAAAATGAGCTGCTCGTGAAAACTGCTGCGCAAGGAAGAACCGTTTTTTTCTCTTCTACGGAAATTCATCTGCATGGCTTGTCCACAGAAGTTATCGCCTATAAACTGATATTTACTGTGCGAATGAAAAACCTCAGCTGAAACAAACTCATTACACTCACACAAAGCAAGGTTACAGTGATGCAGAAAAGTAGCCTACTTTTGATGCGTTAATTAAACCCCGGTTCAGGCACTGCTTGTGCTAACGACTGCATTGCATCGACAGAACGACTAAAAAAGCTGCCGAAATTAGCCTAAATATAGGATCCCCACATATCTGCTGCGGCAGGACAAGATGACAGAAAAAAATTTCTAGGGCGAACGTTTTGACTTCGTCACTGCAAGCAAAAAAATTTAAGATGTTCTTTATGAGACCTTTACTGTCCCTATCTCTCTGTTCGCATAAGTGAGCTCTAAGGGTCTATACCTCTTGAATTTGGTACGCGTATTCTAAAAAGGACACCTTGAAACTTGAAATCGACTGGAGAGAAATGTTGTGAGATTTACATACGGAAAATATGCCAAGAAAGATTCCCTGTCCCCAGTAATGAAAACAGAATACAGACTTAATAAACACACTGGAAAATTAGCCGACTTGCGCGTCTACACAACAGCTATTCTTGGGAAAAATAATATGACGTTACCTACTTGCGTACGTCGGCCGAATACGAGAAGAATGCGACGCAGTCATGAATATTTGCTTGCCCAATTTTCGCAAAGCCCTTGCAAGTGCGTTTTTTCCACTCGAATGGTGAGCGAGTGGTATTCACTTCTCAGTGATGCATTTGAATTAAAGGATTTCATGGCGGCACTGGAAAATTGTTTCTGTCAACTTTAGCGAAGTTGAAGTGTGATCTGTGCTTCTTATCATGCCTTAAGTTCGTTTCATGTAACATTATTTTCACAGGTCCGTGCTTTCATTTTTGTTTGCTAAAAAGCCGCTCCTGCTGAGGCCAGTGTAATGGCCTGCAGTATTACAAACAAACAAAGAAACAAAGAAACAAAGAAACAAACAAACAAACAAAAATGCACTCTCACGAAACGAACAAAAACGTAGCATCAAAGGCAGCTTGAGTGCCTCCCTGCAAAGGGTATGTGCAGGCCGTCTGCTGCCTTCACTTTCATGCGAAGTTCTCATAGCAGCGTAGAGCTGGTTAAAAGACTCAATACAAACCTCACCCTAAGCAGCTTCAGTTGAAGCTTTTGCTGGCTTTGACCAATAAAAAAGTTCTTGAAGTCTGTTTGAACACAAAATAAGAGTATGGAGCTGTGCGAGCACATATATCCCCCCTAGAGCAGCGCCTAGCAAGAGAACGTTATCTTTCTGCATCATTAAACATTTCTGCATGTTATCAATAAGGAGGACGTGACTTTTACCTGTCTCGTCTCAGAGGTTGTTTGCTGCCTTAAATTTAGGACAGGTTCATCGTGCTCATAGAAGTTTACTGAAATAGTAGAAAAGAGTGGACAGACGTAGCTTACGATGAGCATGGCGGAGGCGACGAGTGCGGCCTTCATGCGCACATCCAGGTCCAGTGGGAAGCTTAGGTTGAAGGTGTCGGTGTCCGTGAAGTACTCCTTGACGAGTCCACCCCACTCCTTTGTGATCGCGCCTATGGCGACGCCATTCATTGTGCTCACCTGTAGATAAATGTAGATAAAGTGCGGGTTAAAGGAAAGAAAACTGCAGAAAAAGAACGCACCTAAGACTTCGAGTTTATTGCTGGCTTGCTTTCGCACATTTTTTTTTTCGCTGACAGAACAGTGAATGTGCAAAAAATGGGGTAATAATGACCATCTGTCTTTTCTGCGACGCACGAACTGACATCTGGCTCTCAAGTTAGATTGAACTACATTTAATTCAAAGAGTATATCCACGAATTACTCTTAGTCAGGAAATCGCGAATAATGAGGCATTGAAGGAGAAGACACGACAAAGAAAGGATGGGAATCGAGACGGCCAGATATCTTGAACAGTAACGTGTTTTTCACATACAGCCCACAGGCGCGCGACTTTTAGCCATTTCCTTTTGCCAGAAAAGAATGTTAGAACTTATATTTCCTGCTATCGCAACTGGGTGCGAATGTATACAGTGCAGGCAGAAACTTGACTGCATCTCCTTGGAGTTGAAACAGCTCTTAACAGCCTAAAATAATAACATTATAGAGCTCAACTAGCGTTTACCACAACCAATTCAAGGTCGAATAGGTGAGAGGCGAGTGCGGTGGCGCAGTGGAGCAGTCCAGCTTTTAAGCACTCAGAAATGTAGTGACGACTGAATAACTGAGAAATAGGCAAGCTAATGCAAGCTACTTCTACATGCGTTACGCTGCGTCACGTTTTGCAAGCGCTTATACACTCCAAACAGAAAGGAGTAAAAAGAGAGTAAACTGTCCTCTAGAGCACACCCTTTTATAAAAGGGTGTGCGCTAGAATACAGCTTATCCCCTTATTACTCTCATATAGATGAATTCGCGTTTAGAGAATGTAGAGTGCACAATGAGCGTAAGCTCCCCTCACCTCGAATTTGACGTCGCATTTACACGGGATACTCTCGGTGCAGATAGGTCCGACTATATGCAAAGCCGGCTCCTCCTCGGCGGTGTAAATTGTGAAGTACGGGTGACATATGGACCATCGCTGGCGGACGAAAGCGATGGTAGTGCCGGGGGGCGCTTGAACTTCCATTTTCTTGTGAGACGAGCAAAAGGATGTAGAATGAGACAGTGCGTAGTATTACCGATAAGAGTTCGATAAGGAACTGAACACACATTAGTAATTTTATTGTTTTGCACAAGTCGCGGATTTACCAGCTCACTGAAGCTTCGATTCGAATAAAAATGCTCCTTTATGTCACTTTAAAATTTCAAAACATATGATGACTGACTCAAAAACTTTGACGTTTCAGAAGCTGGAGCAGTGACCTCCATATTTTCGAGATCACCTCAGGCTGCATGCCGTATGAAAAACTGGGCGTTGTGGAGAAGTTTTTGTTAAAAAAACTAAAAAAGCTCACTACGCGAACCGACAAAAGCTACGTTAAATGGGGAAGAAACACATCTTGACTGTGCTCCAGAAGAGGAAATCAAACAGGTACGCGAGCTGGACTTGCACCGTTATTCTCTGTACACTTTCCCTTGGAATTTTGTACATCAAAGCAAAACTTAGTGGTCCCTGAAGTAGTGAGCTCGCATCGCTGAAACTTAACTCTGCACTTCCTCGCTACGCGAGTAGCAAGCACGAATAATTTTGGCTTAAAATATTCCCTTGCCAGGTCCATATCAAACTGCAGGGTCGGAAATAGGTAGTCCTCAGAGCACTTTTATGAAGAATTATTTGGATGCCCGCTGAGAGTGAAGAAATACGTAATGTTTAGTTGACAGTCATCAAAACCTCTTTGCTCGAAAAAAAAATCGACCGTAGGACACGATGCTATTGGCAACCTCGATCAACATTACCAGTGAGTAGAAACAGGAACCCTTGTCCCTACATACAGCGCGAAAGCTAAGTTGTATTCGACTTCGACCATGTACCAGGACGCTTAACTCAAAGTCATCCCCGAGTCATTTGGGCAAAAAATGTAGCTGCAGCCTTTTCACCTGTGGAATTTAAGTGGGTACATTAAATTACCTGGTATGTTAAGAGTACTTACTCCTTGTATTTCCTTCATGACATACTGAGATAGCACTGAATAGTAGTTTAGGATCTTCCTGCTGAAGATATAGTCTTGTGGTCCAATGCGGAGGTTTGTTTCTGCCCATCGTTTACACGAAGCAGAGAAGTTGTCCTTCTCTGATTCCTTTCCTTTCTGGTGGCCCTACCATCATCCCTGCCCTTTGTCCTCAGCATGGGAACAGCGTCCAGGTGACATCTGATTGGGCGGCGCAAGCGCACTAGTACGACTAGTGCCATCTATTGGGTATCTCCAGGATGTGCAAGGCCCGGGGAGAGAAAAAGCGTAGTATTTACAGCCCAATAGACAGGCGCACGCCGAGAGCCCATGAAAACATCTGTTTGGTCGGCGACTTCACTATCGCATTTGAGCTGCAGGCCTGTCGATTGCCAGCTGCCTGCCAGCTGTCATGGCCAGCCAGCACCCTTGAGCCAGCCTACCGCAGCTAGCTGTCACGCCAAGAGAAGTTCCGTGAGCTCGTCTTCATATTCACAGTCTGCTTTTAGATATCATTTGTATGCCTGCGATTACTTTGAGATCATATGCCTCTGATAACCAGTGACGCAATGATAATAAAGCTCGGCTTAACTACGGAACTGCTTCACGCATAAAAGCAAACCAAAAATAAAAACTGTGCGACTCTAGCTCCAGTTTGTGAAGCTGTTCGTTTGTCTTAGTAGATAAAACTCATATGTGATTTGACGAATGTCATGCGTTAGCCAGTGACAATGATCAACGGATGGTAGTTAAAGTTGCTCTTGTGCGTCATGTGTCGACAGACCACGTAGCCGACAAGACAACAGCTAACCTATAGGCGAAGCTTGAATATTATGGGCTAAAATGGAATATTACACTCTACCTGTAAGCAGCAAAACCAGCAGCAATGGACGCATCGAAGGGGCCGCACTATGTGCATGACGACGGTTTTATTGTAGTCTAAAACGTCGATCTCCAGGCACCGTCGCGGGCCACAACAGCACCTAGCACAGCAGCTCGAATCTGTGCGCGCAAAAAAAGAAACAGCAATGTAGTGTCAAAAAATGCAAGTATTAAGACCAGGTGTGAAAGCAACGACTCTATCTACGCACAATGACCGCGTTCCTAGTCAGTCCTATTATATTTTTCCAGGGTGCTTGCAGCGCACACGGTGCTCCTGGGGCGATAATTTATCTGTTCCAACGACTCATCATTTACGAGCGTACCAAAGTTGTGGTCCTCGACGGCGAAAGTTCAAGTTCGAATCTGGAAGCGTATTCTTAGGGTTAATTTAAAGATCGGGGTCTGGAGGTGTCCAGCTCAGTACGAGTCAACCTCTGCACCTGTGAACGGCCCCCGTGGCTCAGTGGTTATGACATCCGCCTGCTGAGCTGTAGGTCGTGAGATCGAATTGCAGCTCCATTTACGACATTTCGACGGAAGCGAAATGAAAAAAATAAATAAATGTGCAGTGCAACAACAGTGCGCGCTAAACAACTCCATGTTGCCGAAATTAAACCACAGCTCCCCACAATGCCGTGTCGTGTTGCAGATAGTCTCAATTATACAGTCTTTCCCTCCGTCGCCGTATTTCTAGCCTGTGTCTATTTCACAAATTTTGTTATTCCCAGCTCGAACAGCAGCCATACATCTGCGCACCGCCATCCCACACGTCTCACCGCATTGGTCATCCGCTGAAAGTTTCACGCCAACGGGCCCGTGCGACTATATATTCCAAGTCATTTTTTCTCCGAACAGCAATCGACTGGAACGACTTCCCCATGAAATGCAACCATCACCTGACCATCAACCTTCCTAGAAAAAGTTACATGTCACCTGTCATCTTGAAAAAAATGTTTTGCTTTCTCATGTTAACCCCACCCCTTATGTACAACCCTCAACAGGAGGTCTTTAAGGAAATAAAAGTGAAAAAATTAAATATGGCGTTTCGGGACGACAATTTCTACGTCTATGCTACACTACGACTCTATTTTAGTGGATTGTCGGCATTGGAACGTAATGCTAGGTATTGGCGACAACTCCCACCAATGCACAACACATGCAGTTTCGCTTGCGCGCTGATCCATGCACAGATTCTATTTATCGGTCATCTGATGTTGTGAAAAGTGCTTTATCATACTGGACCAAAGCGAAAAACGAACAGTTGAAACGAAGCGCCTGCACAACGTGCGTTACATTCATCTAGTTAATGGTGCGAAAAAGACAGTGGTAGGAAACTTCCATACACAACATTGTCCAGCAAATACAGACGCGCCAATCTGCCTTTTTCATTTTCCTGTGCTGCCACCTCGCGTACAACGCTGGAAGCTCACTGGTAGGGTACTGCGCGCCCAACCCGACCGGACTGAGTGCCGCTGCGGAGCATGTTTTGTTGGAATCTGTCAACGATGGCGTGTCCTGGGCAGTACCTGGAGGATTTATAGGGTTGACTGATGGCTTGGTGCGAAGTCCGAAGCAGGCTGTAGTGCCCACCGAAGAGCAAATGCTTCAGTATCTCCGATTATCTGGCATGCGATGCGAACACCAGCTAGCAAGAGCCGCCGCTTCAGAGATGAAGGCTGCATTCGGAATATAATGTTCAATGAAATATCTCCGATCATGGAGGTTGGCGTTTTCCGCTGTATATGCCTGCCATTCATGAAAGGTGGATACTACATCGTGCACGCCGTAGTACAGAAAACGACTGGGGACAACAGTTTTCACAAGCAATCGTTGTGCTCAAGCGCTGCAGAATAGCTACACGAGCTATAAAAGCACAAACGTACTCGCAACAAAGCAGCTCTGCTAGCATTACACTGTATTTTCCCACAACACACCGCTGCATAGGTTAAACAAGCATGCGCGTCCATAAAGACGAGCGCGAGAGGCGCACATTAATCCATTCCGGCGATACCACGCAGAGCTCTTCATCATGGATATGATTCGAACACACGCATAACGCACCTTCTTCTGCCTCTTAATACATGGCACATACCCACACGGGGGGATTTGCCAGGGTGTAGTGGCATAAACAAGGAAATTTCCATAGGAGATTATGACAAAATTTTAGCACCATGCGTGAATGCTCTCGTAGCTTCTTTTTCGTTGCCCGCTCCATCGCGCGTTGAAAGCGGCTCACAGCACTTGCCCATTTGGCCTTCTTGCTTGAGAAAGCAAAAAGCGTCGGAACGAAGTCTGGGTGCCGCGGTGACATTCGAGGCCTTCCTGCCCATGAATAAAACACTTCGTGATAGACTGCACACGCATTTAAACACAGTACCTCGTCCGTACCTGTCACAAAGTGATTCCCGCACAGTCTTGACGTGCTTGACGGTGCCCAAGGGCGGCACGATCGTCGAGCCGGCGAACTGCTTTTATCCACGCTTCGCGTCGAAGACAGTCCCGGGAAGCGCTCGGAAAGCGAAAAAATCCGAGTTTACTTCCCTTTACATATTGGGTATTGCTGCCGTATGCAACACATTTCGTAGGTATCGCCAAATGCGTCGCGCTGAACGCCCGACGGCTGCAGCAACGCACCCAGCATAGGAAGCCGGTTTGTTTACACTTCCACGACCGGTCTCGAGTGGAGCGCGCGACCCTTCCAATATGTTTCGCGACACCGCCGCCAGGGGATGGGCGCATGCGCAGTCGCGTCATGAAAAAGGCGGATTCCTCCTATACAGCCGGAGGGAAGCCAACTAGAGCGTCGTATCGTCGTCATGACAACGATATCCTTCATACCCGAGCGGGATTTTAACCACAAGCGTCGAAAAAAAATGTAACTTCGTATGTGGGTCACTTAAAAAATTCAGCTACGACCGCAGCTTTATCACATTTTGTGCGCGTGCTCGAATCATTCAGTTTTAATCATCAGTTCACCTTCAGCAGCCATATCTGCCTAAGTAGTTGAGACCGGAACTAACCGGAGTTTCCTACCCCTGACAACGACGCACAGCAAGCTTCACAACGTCCGCAATCATGGTGACTCTTTACGCCTAAGCACGGCTCAAGCAACTTGGTCGCATGAACGAATGTGGGTGATTTGGTGCATTCTGCGTGCTTAATCCCGGCTTCGCAGAGCATTTTTGTTCATGTTCTAAAACGTCTCGGCAAAGCCAGGCGAGCTATCGCTGAATGCAGTTGTTTTACCGCGGACACAGTGTTACGTCGTGGCGATTGTCATGAAACCGGTCCGCCTGTAGCAAAATTTAAGCTCGTCTTGTTGTTAGAAGGGTATTTTGTAGCGAAACAGGATGAGGCAAAAAATACAATAGGGCAGCGCTACGCTCTTAACAATGCTGTATTTCGCGAAAACGCGCCGTATATGCTTGCCGGGGACGAAACGCTAGCTTGACACCTGGTATACAACTCCATATCCTTCGATAAAGGCGATTTCAATTTTTCGCAGCGTCTCTTGAAAGAAAATGTAGCGAAAATTTTCACTTATTATCTTTTCACTATACGATTTCACTGAACAGATATAGAAGATTTTTTTTTTTAATGTCCCAGAGCGCACCGTACTGTCTATGGGAGTCACAGACCAGCACAGACTGTTACGAAGCTCACTCACTTTCCTTGATGGTATATATAAGCTGGCCCAAAGAATTCTTGGCTTCGTAGACGTTGCACGTTTCACAACCGAGGAAAGCTGAAAAGAAAAAGAAATGTCTATATCAGCAAGGCGCGCATTTTGTAACCATCACTTCTCACGCGCAGAACAGTGATGAGCAGTGTGCGCTACTGCAGTCGCTTTCTGTGACACTAAGCGTGACAGGGCGGAATAGCCTTGCGCTCCTCTGAATTAAGGCTAATGTAACGAACCATATGCGTATAGTCCACGTCTTGCACTCTGGATGGCGTTTTTCTCCAATGATGCTGTGCTCGATGTTTTCTTGTGTGTCGGTCTTGCATCAAATCATACAGCACCTGTTAATACATTAGCTTCAGGTGCAGCAGCAGTTCTACGTATACAGGGGGATTAAAAACAAACTTTTACAGATCTTTCTTTTAATAACTGTGCAAAATACGGTGGTTCGGTCTGATGAGCTGGATTTTACAGCAAGGCGGACATTATGTACCTAAAATTAATCGCTAATCAGGCGATTAATTACTTAAATTTACGTAACAGACTTTTTAATATTTTATCTTAAGGGGCACGGTTATAGCGCGAGACTAACAGCCGCGGACATCGAAGGTGAACGGTATCTTTAAATTTTTAACTGTAATTTTTACTGTATCCACGGCTGCTAAGAGCAGCCTTTGCGAACAGGCTTCAGGCGACAGGGCGTGCTTTTACGCTGTGTGTTGGGGTATTTTAAGGCACTCTTCAGGCAAAAGGTCCATACCGTGAGGACCTGATTCATCTCCCCCCTCCCCCCCCCCCCCCCCATGCCTACCTGCCCCTCCGCATTTTGGAATTGAATTTAGGCCATGAGTACGCAACTATATAGCTTAAAAGCGGACCCTGCGGATCGAGGCCCTTTGATTAAGGCTCTACATTACTATCGAGGCCATTCCAGACATCCATCAATGAAGTGCTAAGTGTTGACACTATATAAACGATAATCAATAAAAAGAAAAAAAAAGATTTTCGTGGGATTCGCACTGGGCATACCTTCGGTGAGTTCCACTTGCTGTTGCACCACTACTTGTTCGATGAGCGTCAGGTACTCGAGGCCCGGAGGGCAGTTAGTCGTCCCCGGAGCTACCTGGTTCACCGCTCCTGCGGTTTAGAACACCGGCACACGGAGACGGCAACAACACTAAACTTCTTGCGCACCACCCTAAGCCGTGCGCATTTCTCCGACGTTCTCAGAATTTTTTGCGCTCAGTACGATTTCGACCGTTTCTTCTTGTATCTTAGTGACGCACAGCCAACTGTTTCGCATTCTTATGCGTAAATTGAGGGGAAATAACGTGACGCAATACATCCAGCTGAAAAGGGGGACGAGTGTTTGCAACAGGCTCAACGTTACTGTTCGCTAAAGATACCTTAGCAGAAACATTTGTATTCTTTTTTTAGCCGAAAGCGTTTATTCCGGCTCGCAGCTAAGCCAGTTGGTTGGCGTGTTTGGTTGTTGGCAGAAGCACGGTAGAAGTTGGTAGACGGGCGAAATGGGCTGGCTGAGGGAAACGTTTCGTAAGAAAATTCTCATAATCCGTATATTTTCTGTACGAGTAGGACATAACATACAGAATTTGTATGGGGAATGCATAAAACGCATACTGGATCTCTATGGCGTTATGGAAATGAAACAGTTGTCTTACGGAAACTACACAAAAATTCAATACGAAAAATATGAGCAGAGTGCGGGAATTTTCTTAAACTATACTGACTCCGTACTCCCATAATTCAGTTTGTGCGGCTCTAACGAAACGTTCCGGTGGGTAGAACACAGAAAGTAGTGCTGCGTCTTAATCACTTGGTTTATCTGTTGTCCCCCAGTTAAGCGTTTCTCTCGACAATGATAGGGTATTTGTTGCCCAAGGCCATGGGTGCGCATCTCAACTATATAAACTGACCTCGCACGCTTTCCACGGAAGTGTAACCATCAAATATGACACGTGATTTAGTATCAGTTCAACAATTACGGGTTCCATAAAGGAGTTGGAGATTTTCCTGCAGAGCCAGCGTCTCAGCCCTGAATAATATCGCTAGTACCCACCGCGGTGGCTCAGTGGTTAGGGCGCTTGACTACTGATCCGGAGTTCCCTGGTTCGAACCCGACCGCGGCGGCTGCGTTTTTATGGAGGAAAAACGCTAAGGCGGCCGTGTGCTGTGCGATGTCAGTGCACGTTAAAGATCCCCGGGTGGTCGAAATTATTCCGGAGCCCTCCACTACGGTACCTCTTTCTTCCTTTCTTCTTTCACTCCCTCCTTTATCCCTTCCCTTACGGCGCGGTTCAGGTGTCCAACGATATATGAGACAGGTACTGCGCCATTTCCTTTCCCCAAAAAACCAATTATTATTATTATTATTATTATTAGTGCCACGAACAGCGCACTTCAGTGGTGGTGGTAGTGGTATTATTAAAAAATAATAGTAAAAAGGAAAGAAAAGATTTTTGCTAGCCCCGGCATCTGCCATCGATACTGAAGCACCGGAGCTGGGGCAACGGAAATAAAGGACAGCAGGCAGAATGGAGAAATGAAATGAAAGAGGTGAGGGGACACGAAGAGAGGATAGGGGGAGAAGTAATATGTACAAGATTTTTCGCGTCAACATCTTAAAGGTAGCCGCTGCGCACCATCAAAATTATGAATGATACGGATTACATCACATGCTACCGAGAATCCAACGGCTACTCTTCATTACATCTTCATTCATCGACGTTATCGGCTAATAGGGACCAGTAACAATGACTGAAATTCCTGAAGCGCGTCTTTTTTCGGTGGCTGTTTGTGATATTCCGTGCACTCAACGCACGTACAGTTTATGAATCACACTTAGAAGGAGCACAGCAACACGTGGCCGCCGCGCTTCGCGATGCTCACAATGGGAAACTCGAGCCGTATGCGCGGAAAAGAGCAGCCGGCTGTGCTACTGCGCATGCGTGTTTGCCGCCAGTTCTGGGCGGCTGTCAGCGGAAGTGCTTCACAAGCTCGGCGTGCGTGCGTTGCCATGTTCCCTCTAAGTATGACTCTCACTGTACAAGTGGCCCCCAATAAGCCCAGGCATCTCGTCTCAAACGGAGACATTTAAGACAAGTAAGTACTTTTGTTTGGGTGAGTTGGTTCATTTTGCAGTAAAAAAAAATATACTTGCGCAAAAAAGTGAAGAAGAAGAGTAATTTAATGACAGGACAGAGCGCGAACTTCCGAGTGGTTTTATTTTTGAGACAACAGCTGAATTTATACCAGAGAGAAATCACAGCGATTAATGGTACCCGGAACACACAAGTGCGCACTCAGCAAAACCGTCGCCTAGTAGGCCATGAAAGGGCCACGTTTTAACATATCTACCAAGAACAAACCAATGGATTCTTGCAGCACTTATGAAGGTCGCACATGAATATGATGAAAGAACTACAGTCATAAACCCATGATCACAAGCGCACACATGCAATAATGCGCGTGAGCAGACACCCAAACTCACCTACACACTCACATGCACACATGAAGAAGTAACAACCTGTTTTCATAGCAAATTAGACTAATATCTAGTTAAAAACCCATAACAATGCAAAAGAAATAATCAACCAACACTAAAATTGATAAACAACAACCCAAAATGCTAAAAGGATCTCTGCGATTGCAACTAAACATACTAGGCAACAGCCGCGTAAATCATATACCACAGAGCCAGTGCTGAGCAATAGACGCAAATAAAGCAAATAATGCAGCTATTGCCTCAGCAATAAAACCACTTGTAAGTTTGCGCTCTGTTCTATCGTTACGTCTCTTTTCTTTCTCTCTTTTTTGAGCAAGTAGATTCTTTTAATGCATTATAGAAAAGGTGCTTGCGATGATTGGTGGTCGATCAAGTGTGCACTGAGCGTGTTGGCTCTGGCCATCAGGAGGCTGCTTTGACAGCCTGAGGAGATTGGGTATTCTCTAACTCACATGACAGGACAGTATGGTAGTAGTTAACCCGCAGATTTCCTCCGATTTTGTGATTTCACAGCCGTATCTCTATAGAATGCCTTCGCAGGACTAAAAGCCTTCATTGTCGCAAGTCGCAACCAAAACACCTGCCTTTTCCTGATGAATAATTAGGATGGTACCTAGGTGGGCCTGGGTCTTATAGGCACGTGGACTCGGGAGTAGTGTGGTCTCCTAAGGGTACTGGTGTAGCTACCGCTGTCGCCTTCTCCTTTACGAGGGTTAGGCTATGTTTACAAATTTTATTGCACAACGTTCTCATCTAAGGTAACGAATACTATCAGCCAGCACAGCGGAAAATGGGTGACGAATTATCGATGCTCATATCTAGCGCCGTCCCAATAGAGGCTCTGACGGACGACGGCAAAACGCATTTCCTTAAAGCCATTTTTAATGATTGTTTTAATGGCATGCCTCGTTTGCTTTTCTTGTAAAAAATACATTGCAGAAGGAGGCAATTGGTCAATGCATCAATGAGAACAGGGGTAAATGGCTAAGCGCAGAAAACTATGGCTTAAACAACAAACCTTTAACTGCTCTTCTCAATGCTATTTGGGCTATAATCTGATGCATTTATTAACCAAAACGAACAGCAACAAGGAGCAGCGCAAATGTACTGTGCGGTCAAAATAGAATAAAGCAGGAAACGAACTGGAAGTAACAAAGGAAATCGTTAAAGAGAATAGCCAAGGAAACTGATAGCAGCAAGGCAGTGACCTGGATCACGAAATGGCACAGCCACACCAGGAGCGACGGGAACAGAAGCGGCTGAGCCGGATACAGGGGAGCCAGGCACGGCCGATTCAAGCGCAGGGTTGCCGCTTCCCGCAGTAGGAGTCGCATAAGTGCCAGAAACAGATCCGCCAGGCCATTGGTCACCAGACGAGGCAGAAGCAGGTTGGTAAGTACCAGGCGAGTAAGCATCAGGCGCATAAGCGCCAGGCGCGTAGGTTCCAGGCGCGTAAGCACCGGGCGCATAAGCACCAGACGAGTCAGCACCAGGCGCGGAAGATGTGGGCACACCGCGTTCTGCTGGAACAGGCACATAGGAGTTAGGAAAGGAGGCACTATTCAGGGATTCACCAAGCGCGTAGGATCATAAGTACGAGCCGATACGTACCAGGCGCATAACTGCCACGCCCATAAGCACCAGGAGCCGGAGATGTGGGCGCACCGTACCCCATGGGAGCTGGACTGTAGGGGTTATACGCAGGTGCGCTGGGGCTGCTGAATTCGGGAGCGGGTGCACCGGGCACACTTGCAGCAGGCGATGCGTACTGAGACGAAGAGGCGTTGTACGCGGCGCCGCCAGGCACAGTGGGGTTAGCCATGGAGGAGTCAGGCGGGGCAGGCGAAGACGTACGTGGAGGTCGGCTGCGGAGGTGTGTTCGGTGTGGGAGCTCAGCCACCCGCTTGTGCTGGGTACCGACATGAAGATAGGGCAATGAATCGCGCTTCCTGTGAACTGTGAAGCTAGTGTCCTGTGAAGGTACTGTCAGCAACATATGGAACATGAACAAGGCAATTGAACCACGAACAGCAAAATAAGAGCTAGCTGAGGGAAGCTCAGTGCTGCGGAGCGTAATTTCATTTCGAAGGCACGAAAGGTGTCCATTAGAAGTGTTAACCAACTTCTCTTGTATTTCCTCTTCAGGGGCTAATCTGCTGGTGTTTGTGTTGGCACTTCAGTTATCTTGTTCACGTTTCATTCGTCTCAAAATTGTCCAATAGCCTTACTGAAATAAATTATTTGAATCTTCGAATTCTTCCGCCCTGTCACTGACAATGAGAACCAACCGTGTTTTTTTTTACTGCAAAGACGTATATAGAGATCAGAAATGGCCTATGCAAGGACGCTATTCAAGCCGGACGCCAGCGACATTTTCTGGTTATGAAGTCACCTAGCTCTGACCTCCTTTCAGCCTCTGCACCATCCCAGTGTTCGTCACGAGCAAGAAAATGCAGCAGAAAGCCCGGTACACCACTCGAACACTTCTCGCTTCGATAAGGCTAATTGCATTACCTATTACTCAACTTCGACTGCTGCTGTCCAACATACAATACGGGCGCAACACATTATTTGTATCCAGTATGAGAGAACTGACCACATTTTTCTAGAAATACCGCAAATGAATTGTGCACGTAACGTCAAGAAAGAAAAGGTGCATTATGGTAATCCAGCAGTCCGGTATAGCGTTCTTCGGGCGTAATCTAGGGATCTAAATAACTAGAAGGCAATAAATAAATATTGACAGGTTGCATCCTGCATCAAAACGAGAATAACACAACGGTACATATTATTACCGCAATACAATACGGCGTTATCACAGTGCAATCACCGTTCCTGTGTTGAGCGATAACAATAATATATTCGAGGGAAGTAATGCGACAAGATGCAATATATTTAAAAATGGTATCTCTGATTTTAAACAGAGCTGGGTGTGGGCCTACAGAAGAGACACTTTTGCCGCAGGATTGCGGAAGCGTGTTGAAATAATGGCGGTGCTATGGCTGTGTCTTCTCACCTAGGGAATCCTACGGCAGGCACTATAGCTGAAATACTCTTCTTTTACCTCTTCCTTCTTCCTCCCTTCACTCGCATGCGCATATATGCACTGATAGATATTTGTCAATATCATAAGGTAAGAAACTTCCACAATCTCTTAAACTATTTACCACGGTTGCTTTCGTTGTTGAAAAGCCGAGCACAAGATGTCAGGTAGAAAAAAAAAAACATCAGAAACTAGACTGCGACTACTGAGACGTGGTCATGCTATGCACAGCTGCAGAGTCGTCGCCGTGGACTATGACATCAGCTAATTAGAACGAGGTTGCGGCGGCCTCCTTTTGATAGCGCAAGATGAAAAAGATGCTCGTTGGTTGTGCAATTTAAGCGCACATTTAGGAATCCCAGGTGCTCGCAATTATTCCGGAGCCCTCCACAACAGCATCTCTTTGTTTCTTTTTTTTGCTCCTTCTTTCATCTTTCCGTTCACGACGTTGTTCAGATCCCCACTAAGAGTGCGACACTAACTTACACGTCGCGGTGGTTTAGTGATTAGAGCGCTCGGCTACTTAGCCTGCGTACCTGGCTTCGAAACCGACCGCGACGACAGCGTTTCGATGGAGGCGAAGCACAAAAAGGCGCCTGTATGCTGTGCGATGTCAGAGAGAGAGAGAGAGAGCTAGAGAGAGACAACTCTATTAGCCACTTGAGGGTTGGGAGTTAGGGCACGTGGGTCGAGTGTGGCATCCGCCTGGGACCACACTCGGCGGCTCAGGTGCCCACCGATATGTAAGACAATTACTGCACCATTTCCATTCCTCAAAAACCAATTTTTTATAGATCGCTGGCGCTCATTGGGTTCACTGCCGTTTGCCTTGACGCGTTGGAAAAAAATGTTTTTTTTTGGGAAAGGAAATGGCGCAGTATCTGTTTCACATCTCGGCTGACACCTTAACCACGCCTTAAAGGAAGGGATAAAGGAGGAACTGAGAAAAAAAAAAGGAGGAAAGAGGTGCCGTAGTGAAGGGCTCCAGAATAATTTCAACCGCTTGGGGATTTCTAACGTGCACTGAAATCGCACAGCACACGGGATGTCAGTGCACGTTAAAGATCCCCATGTGGTCGAAATTACTCTACAATAATTTTGAGGAAATGAAAGGCGCTTGACTGGCTGCCTGGTTCAGTGGGCACCTCAATCGCGCCTTCAGGTATGTGGTGCTAGTGTCCACCTGCAAAAGTCTGCTTTCGCATAATATTTAATGCTTAGCAATGGCAAACCTCCAGTATTTTTTGTACTGTATTTCCTCCTGAGCAGCAAAAGTTTTAATTTCATCCGACGGTGATGATAGACGGGTTTCCCTCTCTGTTGCATTTGTCTGTAGTGATACTAGAATGAAATAGAGAAAGTTTGTTCTATTGGAGGTGTATGCCATTGAAGGAGGAAGAAGGAGAAGCCTCAGTTAATTGTTTATATTTTTCCGTTTTGTTTCTCAGTTTTTTGTACAAATTCTAGTCATAGACGCAAAATTATCATATTACTCCACTTCTTGCCCACGAGTTTGTATCAGCAATGCACCCTGCCCCCTGCCGTGGGTATGTGCCATTAAGTCTGAAGGCATCATCATCATCATCATGATCATCATCATCATCATCATCATCATTAAGGCGCAAGAACGACAACGGCAATAGGGACGACCAGCCAGCCATGGTGCGACCCGTAGCTCCGCAAGCTCACGGTGAGTATTGCGCGGGAAAATGCGAATACATTGAATTTGCTTTAATTTTACAGCGTCTGACGTGCCTCTAGAGCCTTTAGTTGTACCCCTAATTCTTCCAGAAGTTCTCATAATATTTCAGCGCACCACGTACTTGTTCGTAAGGGCTGCTTACTGCAGTTTGCTAAACGAGGAGATTCCTCTTCAGTTAAAAAAATATTACACTTTAAGTTTTCCTATTACGTGTTTGAAGTCAGATAAGTTGAAAGAGTGTATTTGTCTTCACAAAGCTTCCGCGACAGGCCGAGTTTAGGTCGCGTATGCTTCATGGCATCAGTGCGGGAATCCTCACCGAGGTCGAAACACAAAACAGAATTCCTTAGGCGCGGAACAAGCATCCCGAATCTTTGAGCTATCGGTGGTAAATAATTGCTCTCAGGAGAGAAATAAAGCACCGAGGGATCTGGAATTGTGTGTGACCTTTTATACGGAGACCGACCAGTAGTAGTGAATGGCCGTTGGCTTTTCGAGGCGCCGTAGTTATAGACTAGTAGTCGTATCACCTACTCAGTTTTGCATTCTGTGTGCTACGCCCCTAACTCTGTCCGGCCTGGCCGCATCCTTTTCATAAGAACTTTCAGCGGTACAGTAAACAGACATTAGCCTGCTTGTAGATATTTGTATCGAGGTCCCCATGTTGAGATATTATCCCCCTTTTCCTCCCACTTCCTCCTGTTAAGTCAGTTCGGCCTTGTTCCCATGCAACCTTAACCCTCTCCCATCTTCTTACAACACCTATCAGCGCGTGCTCACCGAAGGTGGGCGGTCTCCCGGTAACCCGGTACCGTTAACCGTAACACAGTACGCGGTATGCTAAATGTGTCTAATTTTCTCCAAACATGACGTCCCTGCCTACCGCGTAGGCCGAAACCTGAGCAGAGTAAAAGTTGCCGCCTTCTCTGATAGCGGCTCTAAGTTCACAATATTGACTGAACACCTTGACATGTCCTCTTCTATGTCGCCTTGGACGAAGCCACCCATCCGTCGTCGTCGGGGGTACTGTGAACGCGCAGGTACAATATCAACTCGCATCTCCACCGGGCCCACCCCAGCAGAAGTAGATGTGACTTTACTACCGGATAACGAGTTTCCTCTGACCCGCAGCCGCCGCGGTCGGGTTCGAACCCGGGAACTCCGGATCAGGGCGCTCGACTACTGATCCGGAGTTCCCGGGTTCGAACCCGACCGCGGCGGCTGCGTTTTTATGGTGGAAAAACGCTAAGGCACCCGTGTGCTGTGCGATGTCAGTGCACGTTAAAGATCCCCAGGTGGTCGAAATTATTCCGGAGCCCTCCACTACGGCACCTATTTCTCTCTTTCTTCTTTCACTCCCTCCTTTATCCCTTCCCTTACGGCGCGGTTCAGGTGTCCAACGATATATGAGACAGATACTGCATCATTTCCTTTCCACCAAAAACCAATTATTATTATTATTATCTGACCCTCGACCAGGACTGGTCTAAAGCCGCTCATGCAGAACTCGTCGTGAAGCGACTCAAGCCGACAGATGTGCGCCACCGGAGCACATACACCGTCCTGCTACTCCAGAGTTCCCGGGAATGTAGAACGCTGTTCTGCTGAACACGTGGACTCCAGTCCCCGTTTACCTCAACTCACTTTGCCACTGGTGATACAGCTCCAGGCCATTTCAGAGGCCCACCAGCTGCCGTGGATTTCACTGGCATGCCATGAAGCAGCATATCGAGACAACAGCGTCGATTTAGATACCCCTGGGCTGTTTAACATGCTTGACTCAGCGCACGTTAGAGAGCCCAGGTGGATCCAAAGTAATCCGGAGCCCTTCAGTACGGCATACCTCATAGACGATGTGTAGCTTTGGGACGTTAAGCCCCGCGTACCATATTGTACCGGAAAATGTGGTACCGAACCATGCCGAACAATACTGCACCTGGCCCTGCTTTAGAGTACACTACCAGAGCATACCGTACCATATCATCCCGCCAGAAGAGTTCTACGTACGTTTTTAGGCTATAAATGATAGATATTTGAAAACATGACCCCTATCTTATGCTGAATAATTGTTTTTTTTTTCATCGCACCCAGCGCCAACCAATGGCGGACAGCCTGGTATGCGGCCGAGAGCCGCGGCTGCTGCCGGGGCACAGGTTCATCGGCCAGGCAAGTTGCTTTGACAAACTCCTCGCAGGCAGCCTCAAAATGGAAGCTATCACTGAATGTCTAGTTAAAGAAGAGGGTAGCCTCAAAATGGAAGATGTCGCTTAATGTCTAGTTAAAGGAGGAGGTGTTCAGTTACCTGGTAAAAAAAAGATCGGCATAAAATTGAAAAAAAAAATTGGCAGTGGCTTAGCTCGGCTATGCCAGGATATACGTAGCGAAAGTTAAGGCATAGCATGGTTAGCCTTGGTTATTCTTGACTGCAAGTCCTGGTTAGTCTGGTTGTCTACCTGTGTTGTCGCATTAAAGACGACAAAACACGTAGTTGCGGCGCACACGAGCTCTCCTTTTCAATCCTCCGACATGTTATCAGGCATGCGACGCAGCTGGCGAAGCGAGCGGAGGCGAGCGCAACGACGAGGAACGCCGTGTGACGTCATACCAAACGGCGGTGGCGGCTAGCCGCGCGGTGTGACGTCATGCCAGATGGCGCGGCGAGTGCGCAAAGCACAGTAACCGTCTCACATATCTCGGTGGACACCCGAACCGCGCCGTAAAGGAAGGGATGAAGTAGGGAGGGAAATAAGAAAGAGAAAACTGAAAATCGGAAGTTGCATTTCGAGGAAAGGCGCTGCGCTGCGCAGCGGCGGAACGCCTGTGGCTCGGTGCTACTAGTGGCGCATGCGCAGTTGTGACTAGGGAGCGAAATAGAGAGAGAAATATTCGATGCGAGACGCGCGTTGTGACGTCATGTGCCTCCTCGGACTGCGGCCACGGCGAAATCGCAAGTTCGCGGCCAGTAAAGCTTTCTCTTTAAAAGAGATCCGTCACTGCTCGCACTGGTGTCAAAGCTTCGGCCTCTTGCTTCCGCCAAACATACGCAGTGAACAAGGGATAGGCACAGCAATATGATGGAAAGGGAGGTGGCGCAAAAAAAAGATTCACAAGGGATGACAGGACGGGACTTGCGCTAGTTCTGTATTGTGCTTGCTTGTCAATTTTTTTTTGCGCAACATGCCTTTCCGTAGTCGTGAACCAACCTGCCCTACTGCGCATCCTAATGAATCGATGCTCTTGCACACCGTGTTTTTGCAGAGGGCACCCATAGCTTCTAAAAATTTAACGATTTCTTCTGCTTTCTACCATGGGGTTTTGGGAGAGCCTCTTTGGTAACTTGAGGTTTTCAATTTATCAACGAGATGTTTACTAAACGGGATGTTATAATCTACTGAGACTGATATGTACGCAACTTGAGCGTTTTGTTGGCAATACCCTCAGATACTGCGGAAACAAAAGTTATGCAGCACTAACGGTTTCCCCGAGGAAAGCCGGACCGCGTTTTGTTGCATACTAATCGAATAAGTCAATCTCGGGGAGTTCATTTATGTTCTGACTTGTTGCAAAGTTAGACTAATGTCAGAAATAGAGCACAAAAAGAAAAGGTTGAAGTGGAATCTACACGTTTATTCCTAAAGCATTTTCCACTCACTGAGGAAAAGTCGCTGCCCTATTGGAGAGCAAGCCGTGATAATACAGCTATTCACTTTTAATCCTATTCCATTCTTATTGAAAAAGGAGTTACCAAAGACGTTGGTTCGGGTCATGTATGGTCGGACTGCTTTATGATGATTCGCATGAAGTATTATCTCATATAACCAGTAAAAAATTTAAACTGCGTGATTAAATGCCTGACTGAGGAAAAAGAGGACGTAATGCAAGAGCGCCTTTAAACATATCACTTAGCAGGGTCGCAATCACGATAAAGTCACTTCTCATTACGACGGCGGTAACTTGTTCGTAATTTGAGAATGAAATATTGCATTAAGTGCGAGTTAATAAAAACTGTATAATGTTAATTACGATTTTATTAAGCAAGTGCACTTGAAGAGGCACGGCTACTTCTCTCGAGAGCAGCTGAGCAGATGTTTGCGGTTAGGTTTTATCAAAATTCACACTGATTCCCATCACCATTTCTACCCGCAGTGAGACCACCGGTTCCAGCTGCCCACATCGTTGGTCCTCCTGGTCTTGAGTACCTGGCAGCCATAGACCAAATAATAATATCGCAGAATGTGGAACTAGTCGAAGGTGAGGGGAAAACAACATCGCATAGCAGCGAATTGTCTTGTCGTTGTAAAGATATGGAAGTCTCTTGCTACGTGCTGTATACACAGCAGGAGCAGTGGTTATGGCGCTCGACTGCTGGCCAGAAAGACGCGGGTTCGATCCCGACCGCGGCTTTCGAATTTCGATGGAGGCAAAGTTCTAGAGGCCCGTGTACTGTGCGATGTCAGTGCACGTTAAAGAATCCCGGGTGGTCGAAATTTCCGGAGCCCTTCACTACGGCGTCCCTCATAGCCTGAGTCGCTTTGGGGAGTTAAACCACCGCAAACTAAACCATAAACCTATACACAGCAGGATAACACAATGAGTTACGTCGAATCGTCGCTGCTTTGTATAACGTGCGTATTTATTTTTTACTGGGCAGTGTAGTTGTGGCCGAAGTCAAGACTCGTAACGACAGTCGTGCGTCCTTAGTTGAAAATATTCCCTGCGACACCCAGTGCAACAGCATTAGCAGGTGTTGACACCTTTAGAGGAAGTGGCGTCACTTCCAGTCTGCAGACGTCTCCTTCCTCCAACCAACAGGAATGCTCCGGTCTGGTGACGTCATTTCCTGCTAGCCAATCAGCGTATCAAGCTCCGTGCGCTCAATTTCTTCCCGATAAGGTTTTTATTTCCTACCACGTGCGCACAAACATTGTTAGGAATGGTGAGCTTACATGCCAGTGCTGTGAACACCATGAGCGCGGACCTGAGCAAGGTCCGCCCGGGACGCGGTGCCTTCCAACCCCCGACGGCGGTCCCGGGGTCAGTGGTGTCATGACAGCTTCTACAAGTTGTATGAACGCCGAATGAACTGAATGAAACCTGTTCAAACCACCTTTATTTGTCCTTGGTCTCGCGTACCTGACCATGAACCATATACTATAGTGTACGCACGTGTTCAAACCGGACCACGAAAGTTTACGATTCGACACCCTGGTTGCAATCTCAAGTTAGCAAAGGAACTGATGCGTGAGCGCCGTTTACGTCTCAGATATTTTGCGCGGCACTCTGATTACATATTTGTGCTATCTTGAGAACTTGTTGACAACCTTTGCTGAAATCAGACTGTGGGAGAACTTGCTACCAATCACCACGAGCGGAGTGCCACCGAAAGAAATGGAGCGCAGACGTCGTTTTCGTAGAGAGTATCACACGACGTGCTTATGGGCAAAGCGTTGGTGCATTTTACCGCGATTACGGGAGAATTAATCGAGTTTTTCATCAAAATACATTTTGTCGTGTTTGACCGCTTCAAAAATTCAAACCGAACCAAAACATGCGCGCGGTTTCTTAAACCGCAACTGTTTTCTTGTGTTGCGCGTTTATGGCGCGCGTTTGTGCATCCTGATAATTTCAGAGACTAGCACGTGCACAGCTAACGCAAACGCATGAGCCCTGCTTTTTGGTACCACGTGATGAACCAAGCTTTCTCTTTACTGCTTTGCAGCCCTCCTCGGCTGCGAAACCAAGAACAGCTACGTAGCGAGTAACTCGATGGGGCAGTTCATATACAACATCCAAGAAGGTGAGTGTAAAGTTTGAAATCCGAATTGCGAGCTTCAGCAATCATATTAAATGAGCGTTATTTCACAGTGCATAAGAAGTCTGTGCGAATAAAATAAAAACCGGTATAAGGATAAATATGAATAACACAGCTTGCTGGGATTGGTTTTTTTTTTATTCAGTATGAAGATTTGTGGGTTGAAGTAAGGGTTTATTTTTTTAACTGCCGAGAAATAGGACTGTTCAAGCACCGCCATATTTTTTATAGGACAAGTGGAAGCTAGAAATTCTGCTTAAAGAAAGAGTTTTTTCCCCGAGGGCCGAAAACAGAAAAGAAAAACACCGGACAGGTTTCAAAACGATTATTATAATGAATTTTCAAATTGCGATGGGCGGATGCGGAAAAAAATAATGAACCCCTAAAGGAGCGTTCAATTACTATTTTTATTCAGTTCTAAAGTATATTTGGGTATAGCCATTACATAATATTTACCTTTTTCTTGGTAAGGAAGGATTAAGCGACAAATATTGTGCATTCCTGGTCGGCCTGAGTATGAGGGTACGCGTGGTGTAATAACAAGAAACAGTATTTTTACAATGAGCTGCTATTTATTTGCTCTTCCTTATATATGCCAAAAGATATATATTTTTCAAGAGTGGAAACAAAATGCTTTTAGTCGTTCTTGGTCTTGTCAGCATTCCAGCACTTATTTTTCATTTCACAAAAAAGTTTATAGCCGCCAAGTGTAGAGGGAGGGACGAAGTACGATTAGTCTGGAATATTCCGTTTCATTGTAACTTGTGGAGACACCACGTGAGAGGTCTTTATAGACCTTATCACTGTTCACAGCTTGATCGAGCTCGCGTGCGTTTTGGACTGTGCTGCGCATGCGCCGTAGGTGGCCGTATGAAGTATGCCAGTTAGAACGCTGCTGACAAGTCCAGTGGTAATATGGCTGCGCTCAAAAAGGCAAATGTGAAAAGTCTATATTCTGCTGCAGTTTCTTCTACTGCTTGGCTTATACTTTTGTCGTATTCTACTTCTGTGATTCGTCCGTTTAGCGTGTGCAGTTCACGGCAGCTCGCACTGATCCTTCGAAGTTTGAAGCCTTCAAGGCAGTATTGGCGCTTATCGACAAAGCTGTCCCAGAGTTGTATATCGTTTCGGTCAGCACCTCATCACACATCTTCTGGCACTCTGGCGCGATTCGCTCAGCATGGATTTCTAAAAGGTAAACTTATCGACTTGTATGTCAGCTTCCCTTTTTTTTTCTTGGTGCAGTCCACTTCCGGAGCGTACTCGCGAATCTCATGACCTCACTAGATTGACTTCTGGAGAAACTGCAACAAAACGTCATCCTTGAAACACCGTTGGGTAGGGATTGAACCGATCACCCTCCGGTCGCCACTTATTGCCCCGTTCAGTGCTGCAGCTCTACAACAGCATGGCTGTGAGTGGAGACAGAAGTATCCACCTTCGATATCACACACCAGCAAGTGGCAGACTTTGGGAAGGCAAAGAACTACGCAACTGTGCACATGTGTGAACAACGATCCATGAAAAAATTGTTTTCAGTGTGAAACTTGGGCCGTATGTGGAAATATTTCATCTGAATAGTCCTGTTTTCAGTATATTCCCAATGCTACCAATACTTCCGAAAAAGATTCCTTTTTTTTTTCAGCGCTAAAAATCTCCTGAAACTTTACATCTCTACTCCGTTGTATTCGTTCTGTTCGTGACGCGCTGTAAATAAAGACCACCTTCCCTCTGTGCAACGCAGGTCAGATAGAGGCGACCACTCTCGGAAGTTATTCGCCCGTACTCTCCAGGGTCAATCTTTTGGGATAATCTTTTTCTTTTTGCTCTCAAAACTGAACAGGAAAGTGGCCTTCCAGCACTGTTGTTAAATGCTCTAATGTGAATTCCTAACAGTATTTATTGTTGCCGCACTTAGTATAAGTGTAAACCCCTACTGCCTGGCCGGCACTACTGCGTGCAGTATTTGTAATTGACTAAATTTGGCAGGCGCTTTCTAAATGAAGCCATTGAGTGGTCACAAATGAGACCGCCTTTTTCGGAATATTGCGTGCGCTGGGAGGAGCACATAGTAATAGGCTAGGCAAGAGAAAGTGACCTTAATGCACGATTGATCGCTCGCAATGCCTCCGTGGGAAATGCCCACGCGTACAGCTGAAAGAGCTACCTGGGTGCAACAGTGCCCATGTTGTAAGCGCCCATCTGACGATCTTCCAGCTGAGAGCTCTTTCGCTGGTTTCACAAATATTTTCTTCAAACCTGCCCGCTGACGCAGTTCTCTTCTATCGTCCTCTGTAGCGACGTCCTGTGGGGGTAGCATTGCTAGGAATTAATTGTCGCTCTTTTGCTTTGTGATTCAGATGCATTGCTTTACTGCAGGGTAGCGGTGAAGTTGTGGAACAAGCGAACCTTCAGAAGCGTCCAGTCTTGCATATCTTTAAAGGCTCATTTGTGTTATAACTTGATTTTTGAGCTTGTATGGGGGCCTTAGCGCTAGATCACTAATACTGGAGAAGCATTCAACGTATCAAGAAAAACCATCAGCGTATTTGTCATAATAGAAACTTCAGCCAGACAGCCGTTATTGCTTAAATTTGCGCTGGTTTCCGAAACGAGCCTGCAACTTTACTCTAAAAAAAAAAAGAAAACTCTTCGCAAGAACACGCGTAGACCGTTGAGAGAAAACAAAATGAACTTTTCTTTTTTCTTAACACACTTTTTTTCCTCGGTTCCTGCGTAGAATCCAGCTGTCTTGCTCGGTGCTTCTGTGGCCGGGTGCGCTGCTTTGAGATGGACGTCTTGGACTACAGGGGCGTTGCTGTGATTCACTTTGTGAGGCCCCTGAGATGCAACAATTTTTGCTGTTTCTGCTGTTTGCAGGTAAGACAAGTGCTTTTATTTTGCTTGGCTGGCTTAAAATACGGCTACCTTCGAAGTGGGAAGGAGTTCACGTTTTGTTCGCGGGTTTTTTGTAGGAAAAAAACGACCCTAGATTACCTGGTGCTCCAGCACCTTTGCTGTTGTTTAGGTTTGTTTAGGATGTTATCAGCTTGTAAACTTCATTTGCACCCAAATACTCTTGCAGTGGTTCCTCGGCTTTCCTCTTCCGATAAGCCGTGTGCGCTGCTCGTTGCGATTCGAGTCGCCATTCCCTCTTTTCGGCTATCCCTTAAAGGTACACCGAGGAGAAATTGAACCTGGCTTGTATCTATAGAATACCAGGTCTTAAACACAAAAACACCGCTCCTTCTGAAAACGAAGATCTTGTAAGGTAGAAAAGAGCAATAATTTAAGTGCCACGAATCTCTGAGGCTGACAAACGTGCATGAAGGTTGCGTGTTTGATCGACATTGAAGTATATAAGTTTTGTATTCCGCTCGTGCAGAACTCGGTCTATGAAGGTGGTCCCAGCCGCCGGACCCCGAAGTGCACAGGCAGAGTTTCCGCGCTGTCCCCCCCCCCCCCCCCCCCCCCCGGCTTTGCTCACTCGGCCTTTATCTAGCCGCCCTCTACCGACGGTTGCGTAAATCGGAGAAAAAAAATTTTCCTCGGCCTAACCACCCACTCGTTAGCGCTCAAAATTCGCACAGTGGTGGCATTTGGCGGTCAGTTTTGTTTTATGTTACGTTTGGGTGGAGCACATGCCTGATTCGGTCAAAATTAATCGGAAATCTTCATCGTCTGTGGCGACGGCGAACCAAACCTGCGAGATTTCGCCACAATGATGCCGGTAGCGCCATCATGCGCCCTCCAGACGAACGAGCACTCTACCGTGCAGGGAGACTGCGGAGACACTCATGGGAGAAACGCGAAGTGCGGGGAGGGGGGTGGTTGTGTGCAACAGCGTTTTCTGCGCCCAATTGTGATAAAATAGCCGAGAAAGCACTTTAAAACCAACCGCGCAGCCGCTTCCTCCCCCTTGCGTTTTGCCGCAGCCTCAATGGTAGAGTCCTCGTTCCTTCGGCGAGCGCAGATTGCGCTACGGGTACGATTGCTGCTAAAGCATGCCGTTACGGATCGCCTTCACCGCAGGCAACGGAGATTTTCGATTAATTCTGACTGAATCAGGCAACAACTCTACCTAAATGTAATATAAAACAAAAGTAACCACCGAATGCATCCTCTGTGCGAAATTTGAGCCAGAACAAGCATGTGATTAGACCTAGAGAATTTTTTTTATTTTTTCTGATTTATGTAACAGTCGGTAGATCGCACGAATGTTCACCGCGTTGACGGGGAAATACTTGTCCGACATGCGCAGTGGTGTTGCGCTCAGGCGCAAGCGTTCGCACCCGAAAAATGCCGGATGACGTGTGCTCGACACGCGCAGCTCTCTGCACCGGGCCATGGGGCGCCGTAGGCCCCATGCATAGTATGAGTTGATGATATTGAATCGTAGGATGTGTGACCACAAGGGGATACATAATCATAATCCTCACTCGGGGAAAACTTTTGTCCTTTTCTCTGCCTCTTTTTCCAGGAGATGGAAGTGCAAGCTCCTCCAGGAACGCCCATCGCTCACGTGTATCAGAACTGCTCCTTCTGCTATCCCTACTTCAGCATCTACGACAGCAGAAAGCAAAACGTGCTGAACATCGCTGGACCCTTTTGCACCACCAGCATGCCCTGCAAATGCGACGTCGAATTCGAAGTAAGTGAACAACAAAGGGTTTTAAACAGACAACATAAAAGGCCACTAGGGCCTGTTAGACTATGACCCTCAAGTCTGTTGGGAGCGGGAGGTTGCCGGAAAGCGTTCCCCAAGAGGAGTATTTGTGAGGGTGCAATTAGGTAATCGCTTTAGGTAATAGCGGATTAGGTATCGCATGGTCTTTCGCCATACTATATTCACCAACATCGCGGGCCTGGCGCGAACCTCACTGAGCGGAAGTGGAGTGTCATATGACCTATTTCGCGCGGTCCAATGGTCCGCTGCGTGAATCCACCTTACACTTGCTATCCCATGCGAAAACTGACCGGGAACCAGGCATTCTCTGTAATCGTAATCCGGCGCAATGTGAGAACAGTAGGTTACAACAACCTCAACCTCTCAAACAGTTGCAGTCCGCTGAGACCAATGCGTGTCTGAACTGCACATTCGTTTTCCCATCATATCAATCCACTAGAAACAAAGATCACTAAACAGACATGACCACGAACGAGAACCTTACACGTACCACTCAGTCACCACACAGTGTATGGTACTCCGCAGAGACAACTCCGAATATGTAAATTTTGCGAAGGGTTAAGTTCGTCCTCACCTATGATCATGGGAGTGCCCAAACTCTAAACCCTAATTGCCAAAATCGGGCGGACCAAATCTTTGCCGGTTTTCAGACCTGTGCTACACACTCTGATCCCAACTTTAACAGACCAGCTTATTTTCGTTGAATCCGCAAAGCGAGCGTTACAATTGCGCGGAAACTAAAAACAATGTTACTGAGACCTTGGCCATAGGGTCTCTGGTAGCGCCAACTATTAAGTGAAGCTTTCTTCTTTTTCTGAGCTTAACTTGTCCTTTCTGCATGAGTGAGAATTATAAGGCAAAACCAGTGTTTACACTACTTGCGAATATTTGGAACGAATAGAAAAAAAATATTAGGCTAACATTGTGGAGAACCTGTTTCCCCCCTCCGTTTCGATGCGGCCCATCTTCATCGTCGGCCGCCGGGACAGACAGCCCCCGGCTGGGCGAGGAGGGATGTCTCCCTCATGGGGGAAAGGGAACGGCGACGGGAGCGCCACCTCGTAGGTTACGCGGGATTCTGCGGAACCGGAGAGAGCCCTTCGGGATCCGGCCAGCGTGGTGAGCGGTTGGAGCCGCACGCTCCCGTCACCTTCCGCGGCAGGCGCACGGGGATCCGTTGTGCCTTGCCGCTGGACTTCTGGTTCCAGGCAGCGAAGCGAGCGCAGCAAACGCGCGCTCTGACCGCCTTCCCCAGCAAATGCTAGGGAATGGCTTTGCCCCAAGAATGCAGCGCGCACGGGAAAACCCGGCCGCCATTATCGGCGCATACAAACGTTCGCCGCCGATACCTCCGAAGTCGCGCCCCTGCCCCAGCCGGTAAGTCGGAAGTCCTTCTTACGTAGCCTTCTCTTTCCGAGGAATGCCTCGTTGATGTTTTGTAGCTAGCTGGCCCACTCTGTGTATTAATTGCAAGTGTAATAAATAGCATATGAGTGTTAACGCTGTGTCGTCCCTTCCCTTTGTCCCTCGAGCACGAACCCCTCCGCGGTTAGCGAGCGGGAACGCTGCATCCGCGGAGTGGGAGTGCGGGCGGGGCGAAAGGCTTTGTCCCCCCATATTTCCACAATGGCGTCCCAACGTGTGGCAAGCTCTTGGGACGAGGGACGGCAGTCAGTTCGGTTCGTGGAATGCCCGCCCGGATTTGGAACAGCGTTAGGCCTGACCCGAATTCGGAGTTGCTAACAAGGCGAAGATGCTTTCTTGACAGCGAGATGAGCGTAATAGCAGCATGGGAGGATTGCCGTGCATGCTACGCTTTTGATGAGCACTTCATCGGTACACCTGTGGAAGGTGAACCTACGAGGTCCGCTCATGGAGAGCGAGACCGAGACGTCCACGGAGAACAGCAAGCCAGAAGCGAGTGAATGCGGAAGCCTGGAGGGTGGCCCGATCTTTCTTGTACATAGTTGTAAATATTCTCTGTTCTGTCTCTTTGGCTCTGGAGCCGGGTGCCGTAGTCAGCTGTTTTGGATTGCAGTCGTGATTACAGGAAAAGCACCGGGGCGCTGCGACACCGCGGGAAGCGGTAGGCGCCGTTCGCGTTAGGGTCACCTTGGCAGAAACGTATCTCCTCGTGGCGTTGTGTTCTAGCTATTGTCCTTGGCCCTTTGTTGGCACCCGGAAGTGTAAGAGCGAGTAGGCCTAAGGCTCTTCGGGAGCTGCCTGTCGCTTTTGGGAGGACACAGTCGTACCGTGGCACAAGCACGCACAAACGGGCTTGCTTGTTGTATATTTAACCTCGCTAGAGCCGAGAGGTCTCGCTCAACTACAGAAAGCTGACTTTGTTCGAACGAACTTACTTTTTTGGGCTGCGAAGCGAATTTATAATTTCCCGGAACCAGAGACGCTAACGCAGCTCAAGTGAGCTTAACATCACCATGCCGGAAAGCGAACCGCGAATGTGCTTCGTCCGAAGAGAGCCAGCTACGTTCAAATGAACCGAGCGTTTGGGCGGTGCCGGATAGGATTGTTTGGCACTTGCATTACTCCGCATTTTACCAAATGGTGAGTTTACGCGGTCTCCATTGTTTTTGCTGCAAACTTTTGGAGATCCTAGGAGCGATATGCAGAGTTGAAGAGAAGCTGCCCCGGCCTGCTGTCCATTGTATGGGTCTCTGCCTGCTGCCTTGAGGCCATGAGTCATCGAGCTGCAGAGTCTCCGGCGAGCAGTTTGCAGCGGTTACGAGAGGGGGGGCCAGCCCCTCTACCTTCCAACAAAGGACGGGTGCCCGGTGACCTTGCTGCTCATCGGATGACCCCGGCACCCCGCCTGTACGAGCTGTCTTGCAGTCATCATCGCAACGCTCGTGGCCCCTTCGTCGATGGCATCCATGGACGGGTTCAACCGTAGGCCGACATTTAAGGAGGGAGGGATGTGGAGAACCTGTTTCCCCCCTCCGTTTCGATGCGGCCCATCTTCATCGTCGGCCGCCGGGACAGACAGCCCCCGGCTGGGCGAGGAGGGATGTCTCCCTCATGGGGGAAAGGGAACGGCGACGGGAGCGCCACCTCGTAGGTTACGCGGGATTCTGCGGAACCGGAGAGAGCCCTTCGGGATCCGGCCAGCGTGGTGAGCGGTTGGAGCCGCACGCTCCCGTCACCTTCCGCGGCAGGCGCACGGGGATCCGTTGTGCCTTGCCGCTGGACTTCTGGTTCCAGGCAGCGAAGCGAGCGCAGCAAACGCGCGCTCTGACCGCCTTCCCCAGCAAATGCTAGGGAATGGCTTTGCCCCAAGAATGCAGCGCGCACGGGAAAACCCGGCCGCCATTATCGGCGCATACAAACGTTCGCCGCCGATACCTCCGAAGTCGCGCCCCTGCCCCAGCCGGTAAGTCGGAAGTCCTTCTTACGTAGCCTTCTCTTTCCGAGGAATGCCTCGTTGATGTTTTGTAGCTAGCTGGCCCACTCTGTGTATTAATTGCAAGTGTAATAAATAGCATATGAGTGTTAACGCTGTGTCGTCCCTTCCCTTTGTCCCTCGAGCACGAACCCCTCCGCGGTTAGCGAGCGGGAACGCTGCATCCGCGGAGTGGGAGTGCGGGCGGGGCGAAAGGCTTTGTCCCCCCATATTTCCACAACATGTGTTGCAGCGCGAACCACAAGAAGGGACGACGACAGACAGAGTGAAAAGAGCGCTGACTTCCAACTATTTATTTTCCTGATAGGCCACGCATTTATACACATTTGAACCTTCAGCAGGAAAGGGCAGGCAATGCAATCAGCATGAAAGGCATAGGAGATTAGGACAATCACCATCGATCCAGAAACTTCAGCTCTTTCTTGGTTAGAACATCTGATGGCATGCTTACTCTAGAGTTAAAAAGTTAATTATTAAGATTAGTTAACCAGCTTACTACTTAAAATGATTCATATTTTTCTGGTGTCCACCAACATTGGTAATACTATGCCGCAAAAGCCATATTTTTACCCCAATGAGCCTATTTTTAATACCTCGGAAGATGCTTCGTGAGGCTAGCTAATGGATGCGAGCAACTGACTGGAAATTAATGTTGGCCTATCGATGTTATTTACGTGAACAACTGCCTGCCCGTACTGAACTTTGCCTTACCGCTTGTCTGTTCAAACCACGGACTGGGTAATTTTCTTTTCTGCTCGTTTTAACTGCCCCTCCTGCTCTTTTTTCTGTTCAATATATATGTATTTTACGGCGGGCAATGGCGAATGTCAGCTCATTTCCAGCCCGTTGTACCATATGCGGTGCGGTTAGGCGATAACTTTTCTTATTTATTTTTATTCCCATCCGAACGAAAGTCTGTCCAATTATATTTACTACTATCGGCCACCCTATTATGCCTTTGAGCCTGCTGTGCCAAAGGCGGCGTGGGTTGGGTGACATTATTTTTTATTTTTGTCAATCTCCCATACTAACGAAATGCCTTTTGAATTCAAGGTGAAGTCCACAAATGGCGTCGTCGTAGGGAAAATCACCAAGCAGTTCTCTGGGGCACTGAAGGAGTTGTTCACAGACGCTGACGTTTTCGGCGTCACTTTCCCCCTGGACATGGACGTGCGTATGAAGGCGGCACTCATCGCCGCAGCCATGCTCATCGTAAGCACCACGCTTGCTTGCTCTGTTGTAAACAAAACAAAAATCCCTCGCGCACTTCCAACACCCCTCACTACACTTTTCGAGCCAGCCGTTCCCAGCAGGACACTCCATGGCGAGTGGGGATAAGAAAACAACGCAGAGCCAAACAACCAACGGGTAGGAGATGCTAATGTTGTCACAATATGCCATGCAAATAAATAACGCAGGATATAAGCTACTATAAGTTTAGGGAATACAGGCAGACAATATTTCAATTGGATAACAAAACTAGAATAACACACCTAGAGGTGGCAAGTGAAACTCCAGGTTTACCAAGACAAAAAAAAATTATGTTGAGGGTGCCGATGCCGACGCCTACAGGGGATCTGAAAGAGCTGCAATATGCTCTAAAACACAGATTAACGACGCAGTCTTTTGGCGCTTCAATTTCTCAAAAACTCACGCCGTCAAATGCAAACTCTTCGCTTGGCAAGGAAGCCGTACAACTCAACGCAAAAATGATCTCCTCCTAGGGAAATGTGTTACAAAGTAGCAGCACTTCTTCAGGAATTGCCGTTACGGAGACAACGGAACAAGGTTAAACAACTGCCAGTTAATCTGGGCGTCTGCAATAAATGAAAATAAACAAAAGCTCCACATACTGCAAAAAAGGTTTCTTCGCACAGTGGAAAGTGTACATAGTCTTTTTCGCTCACATTAACTATTTTTAAAATTTTTCGTGATGCCTATTATGACTAAATGTGACTGCCGATTAAGTAAGCTTTATAAACAGCTATGTAACCCGTTACAACGAACCCTGGGATGTAAAAACATACTGCACAAGATATCGTCCAGAAACACTGCAAGATCAGTTGCGAGGATATTAAATAAACTGAACAGAGAAAACATACAGCTAGAAATATATGAACTTAAATAACTATAAAAACATTGCATTTCCGAATGACTGTCTTTGGCTTTCTCATTGACAATCCGCAATTATACTAACTGGGTTTCTGCTTGTTACTGCTTGATTTTGTTCTCAACCTACTTCCCTTTCTATTAAGTTGTTTCACCTTGTGTCCATGTTTGTTTTACCCGTTTTTATTGCGTATGTACTGACGCTATTTCCACCGGACGAGTGAATAGTAATTGTTCTCTCTTGCCTAATTCGACTATAACTGTGTATGCGTTTTTGTAACTTTTAATGTTTCAGTGAATTTGGTTTGTCATTTTTACGCCCTTATAACATGCTAATTCTATCTTTTAGCCACCCTCGAAGATCATCACGGTGCATTGTGTACTGTATTGTATATATTTTTTAATAAGCAATGCCACTGTACGGCTGTCTAATGCTTGGGGACCTGCGGCTCTGTCAAGCTGTCCTTTATGACAGCTTTTATTGTCGGCCTCCAGTGTGATGTACTGTACACAAATAGCGGCATTATTTTTAATATTTTAATAGGCTTTCGTGTTTATTGTATAGCGTTCTCATTGACTGCCTACAAGCCGATGATATTCTTTTTGTAGTAAATAATGCTTCACTTTGTTCATCTTAATCTTTTACTGCAGGACTTCCTGTTCTTCGAGGAAGGGAAAAATCCGACTACGAACTAGCTGCAATGCGGGGATGAGGAGGCCAGCAGTGCTGTACTGGGCACTATCACTGTCTGCAGTCCGGGCTTAGGCACTGCATTTCGCAATTTCCGCAAAAAAAATATTGCCAAGAAATATTGTTTGACAATCAAGATGTTTTATAACAAAATCTGCTTACTGCAAACTGCTATAAATGGGTACAAAAGCAGATAGATGTAAGCGAGCACCGAATTTGCCGTCGATGAGAGAGGGCTTTCTGCTCATGTCGCCAAATACAGCTAACCTTCGGAACCATTATTTTTTTTGCATTTAGCAGACACACTTTTCAGACCAAATATTCCTTCGAAAAGTTAACGCTTGGAATAGTACACTTTAGAAGCTTTCGTTTTGGCATTGTGAAAAATAGAAACGTTTCATTCGCATCGTCTGCTATTATGGATTCATGCCCTGTGTTCGCGCTGTGAGAAACTTGCCCCAACCTTTCTATGAGAAAATTGTTTGCGCGTGTAAACGACTATCTCTCGCCGTGTCCTGGCGTAGCGGTCACGTATTTTGCATAGAAAAACATGAACTATGGAGCGGAAACCTGTTCTACCGCAAGTGAGTGACTGCTGTGTTCATGCATGGCAGACTGACGAGACGATGGAAGAAAAGGTGGTCCATGATGTGGTCGTCTCACCCCTGCTCGCTTAAACACGTTTTTGAACGTATTATGATCCAAGCTGAAATGAACCACTCCAATAGCAGTTCACAAATCAACCTCTGTCATAGGCTTATCATTCAGCGGAGCTCGAAGATATACTCCAAAGAAACTGCATGTCTGTACAGGGTTTTTCAGCTGAGACTACACAACCTTTAAAGTTAGGCTTTTTGAGTTAGAACACATTTTTTTCGGCATTACTGTCAGGTTCCTTAATTTTAGTTAGAATACAGCTAAGAGGTTCTAACTAACAAGCTGGTTAACTAATAATGGTTAACTTTTCTAACTTTTAGGCTCTCTAATTACTGAGAGGCGTGTAGCTCATGAACCGTAAGTAGTATTCATATCAGTTTTTAGAATTTCGAAAACGCGTTAACCCCGTTTTCTGTGCCCCAACAAATTTTGGCTTCATCGCGTAAAAATGCGTGCGCTTTCGAGAAGCTTGCAGGCAAAGCAGCCTCTCCAATGCTCTTTACTCGTCGAAATAGCCAAATTTGTTCGGACATAGCACCGAGGGTATCCGCCTTCTCGAAATTCTAAACGCTGATGTGGATATTACGGTGGGCTACACGCCTCTCAATAATTAAGGCGCCTAAAAGTTAGTTTAAAAAGTTAACCATTCATTATTAGTTAACCAGCCGGTTAGTTAGTGGCTCTTGGCTGTATTCTGATGCATTATTAGTTATCCAGCATGTTAGTTAGCACCTCTTTGCTGTATTCTAATGCACTATACCGCTGATAATTATATGCCGAAAAAAAGCGGTCTTCCACTGCAAAAATTCAATTTTTTTTTAAATTGTGTAAAGTCTTGGGTCAAACACCCTTTATATACGCAGAAAGAAGCGAATGGTCGAAGGCGTTCTTTAATGTTCATTTCATGTCTCGATATGCAGAACATATGCACTGTTTTTTGAAATCAGACAGCTTTAGGAAGCTTTCTCAGCAGCCTTCATTATTCACGACGTAAACAGTGTGATATTTGGTCAGCGTCTCTAAATCACTCACGGAAGCGCGCACCAAGGGGAAACGAGGAGATTATTTCCGTTTCTGGATCCTACAGCCACTAACTGAACAGAGGCGCATCAGCTCATGCGCTACTTCCGCGGAAATGATCGGCTTTTCTCACAGTGAAATCAGATTATACCTTCGAATTTTACCACACAGAAATGCAGTTTCTCTACCTGCGCGTTTATTACGGTGAAAATATTCGTTGCTGTGCCGATATTGCAGCCTTCGGATGCTCGGGATCTCAAATGAACTGTCCGCGTAGCTGGGTAACTGCACCACTACAAAGTGCACAAACTAAAACGAAACTTAGGAGCCAAAAAATCCAATCCTCGCAACCGCCAACAAGCCACCAGATGTCAATCCGAAGCTACGTATTCCCGTCGTGCTTAGCGCGTCTTTGCTGGATGAAGTGCCCAACCCTCAGCTTTTCCTCTAGTTAATACTGAACTCTCTCTGCGCCGTCAACTCAGCCACGTGACAATATGGCATCGGGTATGCGACGTGGTACGTGAGCGTTTGACCACACACTTCAAAATCATACTCAGCAATTCTGGGCAAGAACATTTTTGCAAAAGCATTTAAGAACGCAATTTTTTTCGTATAACGCAAGATTTCACTATAAAAATCAATACATCTCGCAGGTCAACCAACGGCAATCTTGAATTTTTGCTTCTGGTAACGTTCTTGCTATCGTCAAACGCGTTCCGCATTGATTTTCTATGGGAATCTTAACTGTTCCATGCGCACAATGGACACACTTTAAAAGAAAGATTTTTCTACATATCAAAAGAATGGACCATTATCTTCAATATTGCCTTAAATGTATCTTACAGTTTCTCAATTTTCAAAAATTTTCTCCAATAGTGCTTAACATGATCTTCAAAATTCCGCAAGCCAATCTTATTTCTCCTTATTTCCTCCCCCCCCCAACCAAAAAAAAAAAACATTGTTGTGTGATCTGACGCTTATGATACATTCGATTTAATTTCTGCTGTTTCCCTCTATTGCATTTGTCTCTATTGATACTAGAACAAAATAGAATGAGCGAGTTCTTTTTGAGGTATATCCCGTGAGAGGAGGAAGAAGTAGAAGCCTCAGTTACTGAGTGTAAAGCTCAAGAAAAGAACGACGACGACAACAGGGACGATCACTGAACCATGGTGCGCGCCGTAGCTCCGCGGGCTCAGTGTGAGTATCGAACAGGGAAATGCGGAGGGGCATTGCATTTCTCCGACTTTTCAGCGTCTAACGTGCCTCTAAAAGCTTTCTTTGTGCTCCTAATTCACCCGGTGGCTCTCGCAATAACTTGTTCTCGAGGGATGCTCATTGCCATTTTTGCCTTCATAAAACACAGCCGCCGCGGTCGGGTTCGGAGTTCCCGGGTTCGAACCTGACCGCGGCGGCAGCGTTTTTATGGAGGCAAAACGCTAAGGCGCCCGTGTGCGGTGCGATGTCAGTGCACGTTAAAGATTCCCAGGTGTTCGAAATTATTCCGGAGCCCTCCACTACGGCACCTCTTTCTGCACTTTTTCTTTCACTCCCTCCTTTATCCCTTCCCTTACGGCGCGGTTCAGGTGTCCAACGATATACGAGACAGATACTGCGTCATTTACTTTCCCCCAAAAACCAATGATTATTATTATTATTAAACACGACCAGCTTCTTGTGGAGTTAAAAAATGATGTTTCACTGCAGGATTCCCCAGTACGTGATCGAAATGATATAAATTTAAATACCGCATTCCTCTTCACAAAGCTTTCGCGACTGGACATGTTTAGGTCACCTGCTCATGTGGCATCAGGGCAGGAATGCTCACTCAGGTCGAAACGCAAAAATTGGAGGGGACACTTAAGCTCCGCCTTAAGGGCGTGACGCGATATGGTCAATAGGTTTAATTCCCGAGTATGTGGAAATGGTCAGTCTCGACTTTACATAAATAGACCTCTGGGAATCCTCCTACCGCTCCTGGCGCAGAGGTTAAGCGGGGAGCCACTGCCCTGCAATGACAGGTGCTGCCACCGGTGGGGCTTCTGGGACCCAGATTGTCGTTCCCGAGCACCCTCTCGCGACCAATTATTAATTTGAATGCTACCTACTACGGTGATTAGTTTTCTCACAATCCGGTGGGTTGATTGTGATGACGCCACAAGGTTGTGTTGACGACGACATCAGATTTTCAGTAGAACGGGAGCCTTAAAGCTGTCGCGTTAAAGCAGAATTTTTTGCCCTGGCAGCTTGTCGGACCTTTGAGTGGTCGTTAGTAAATCACTGCTGTCACGAGCGAAAGGACGCGCCGAGATCTGGAGATGTGTGTCACCTCGGAGGCGGAAACCTACCAGCAGTCCTCACTCGCCGTCGGCTTTGCGAGGCGTCGTAGTTGAGCGTCTTTCGTCCAGGTAGCCGTATCACCTACGCAACTTTGCCCTCTGTGGACAACGCACCCAACTCTGGCAGGCCTGGCCACACACCTTTTGTTAAGAAGTGTCGGCGGTACACTAAATTATTTCTATTTAACATCGAATCAGAACAAGGTCATGTCACATGTCTGCACTGTGGAAAATCTCACCGCCTATAAGCACTTAAATATGGAATTAACTGCTCAGTTCCAGCAGTTGGCTGTGAAAGTTTAAGCCATGGGCCGCTGCAAAGCTCTCGTGTCCACTTTTCAGCCTGTGTTCAAACAGTCGCTGCCGTTGACACCACTATCGAAAGCTTTCAGTGAACCATACATAATTCCTAAACGTATCTATGAATGACCTGTGAAGTAAGTATTACTAAAAAATGAGTGAAAAGCGGCACAGCTAAATTATTTGAATGGTTGAAGAGAGCATACCTGTTTTAAGGACGTGTAATAGAACGAGAGCAATAGCCGCTTACCGGGAGCATATTGCTCCCATAAAGGCAAATAATAATGCGGGGGCTGCGCACCCGCCAGAAAAATCCTCCGTCGTGGTGGCTCAGTAGCTTTGTCGTTCCGACTGCTGGCCGCAATGTCGCGAGATCGAATCTTGGCTGCGGTGGAAGCATTTCGACAGAGGGGATATGGAAAAACGCTCGTATGCTGTGCGATGTCAGCCCGCGTTAAAGAACCCAACGGGATCGAGATAATCCGGAGCCCTACGGCATCCCTAACAGCCGGTATGTTGCTTCGGGACGTTGAGCCCCACATACCATACCGTACCGTACCATACCGTACCATACCATACCGTAACCATGCTAAACCATACCATACCATACCAGGCCACACCATACCACACTATACAATACCAAACCATGCCATACCATACCATATCATACCAACCATGCTGCAACCGTGCTAAACGATGCCATACCATACTACACCAATTCATACCATGCCATAACCGTGCTAAGCCGTACCATACCATAACCGTACTGCTATAAATGTTAAGCACTTGAAAGCATGGTCGCTATTTTAAGCAGTCTGTTTTGTTGTGTCACACAGCGCCAGCCGGTGGCGGACAGCCTGGTTTGCGGCCGAGAGCCGCGGCTGCTGCCGGCGCACGGGTTCCTCGACCAGGCAAGTTGCTTCAACTTCACCTAATACCATTCGTTAAATGGCCTTTTCAGGAAACATACGTCTCGCAGGCCGCACCAAAATGGAAGCTGTCGCTGAGTGTCGAATAAAAGGAGGCGTGAGGTAAAAAAAGGTCAGCGTAAAAATTACACATCCGTCAAATCTCGCACTGGCGGCAAAGTTTCGGGCGGCTGAGGCCTTTTTTATTCTTTACGTTTTGAAGGCTCACCATAATTTTGTTGCTTCCGCCTCCGATGTGCAGTGAACAAAGGAGGATTTTTGAAAAGGGAGAGGTTGTGAGCTGTATAGGTTGGTACTATATCTATAGAGTTGACTGATTAGTTACAGTGTCGGAAGAATGTCATAGGACATGAAAAGATTGAAGTGAAATCCACATATTTATTAAAAAGACATTTTCTATTCTGAGGTAAAATCACAGTACCATTAAAGAACAAGGCTCGGATTACATAATTATCCACTTTTAATCCTCCTTCATTCTCATTTCAGTTGTTTGAGTCAAGTTATGTGAAAGACTTAAACACAATTCAATTGAAACAAAAGACAAACCAATAACTCGAGGCATTCATTAACTAGTGCATAGTGAACTGTTATCACATAAGTAATATAATTAAAATACGTGACTAAATGCATTTGCGAGCCAATCCCAAAACAGCGGTAATGCTTCCATTTAGATAGAACGAGACTCTTAAAGTGAATGAAACTTTGTAAGCACGTACACATGCGAAATACCGGTATTGTATACTTCGTCGTACGACCTCTGTCTCCGGGGGTGTTACGGTAAGGCATTTCTGAGGAAAGCCATTTGCTTGCACAGCGTTTGACACAAGGGGCGACTTGAGTTTGCGCTGTAAAAACAAAGCGGGCAGCCCGTTCGTTCTTCAGGCCTAACACTTTCGGGAACTATGGAGCACTACATCACTAGAGAGCATGCGGACTGCAGGAGGACTGGTTCCGCTTGCGGAACTGCGTGCCGCCGACAGCTTGGGATATCTCTGTAAGGGCCATGAAAAGGTCTGCTTCTAAGTACGACGTGACTGCAGGGCGTCACATAGACTGGCGTGACGTTTATTGTGTAATCGCTACCGCATGTGCATGCGCATGCACGATGCGCGATGTTTTGAGGATAGCCTTACAATGACATTTGTTGTACTTAGACTTTATCAGATTATTTCTCCTTCATTACCGTCGATGTACAGCTTAGTTATTCTCACGGCATGAGTTACCTGCTGAAAAGAAACACGTTTCATTGAGCTTGTGGGAGGACTGGAATTCTCGACTTCATGTTTAAATAGAGCGTGGCTGTGTCATCGCCACCAAACTACAGAGATTTCTGATAGCGTGAAAACAAGGGGCGCCTGATTTGTCACATTGCTTGGACAGCGTTCACAACAGCTTGACATCGGAAATGTTAACTTGTCTTTCCGATCAAACTTGTAACACTGACTGAAAAAAAAGAAGGCAGAAGAATACATGAGCGCCTTTAATTATACCACTCAGCAGGGTCACATTCAAAATATAGTGACTTCTCATTGCGACGATGTTAACTTGTTCGTAATGTAAAAGTCGAATATTTCATTAATTAAGTGCGAGTTCACAGAAATTGTGTGATGTTAGCTAGGTTTTTAAGAAAGCAAGTGTGCCTGAAGGGACTTAAGTTGTTTGGAGCTGCGCCGTTGTTTGCGTGCAGGAATTATTAAAACTCGGACTGATTGCCATCGCCAATTCTCCCCGCAGTGCTGAGACCTCCGGTTCCAACTGCCCGCATCATTTGCCCTTCTGGTCTTGAGTACCTGGCAGTTATAGACCAAATAATAATTCAGCAAAATGTGGAACTCGTCGAAGGTGAGGGGAAAGCAACAGCTCAGAATAGCGAATTGTCTCGTTGTTCTAAAAACAAATGGGATACACTTTTTACGTGCTGTATACGCAGCAGGAAGACGCTACTTCAGTTGGTGTGCCTATTTACATTTTGCCGCACTGTGTAGTTGTTTGCGAAGTTTGGACTCGTAGTGACAGTCGTGCATACCGAGTTCAAAAAATTCACACGGACATCTGTTTCCATTATGCGTCGCTAATGCGACATTAGGTGTTGATGCCTTTACACAAAGTGGCGTCACTTTTAGTCTGGTAACTTCACTTTCCTCTAGCCACCGGGATTTCTCCGGTCTGGTGACGGCACTTCCACTCAGCCCATCAGCCAATGAAAATGCTCCGGTCTATAACGTCACTTCCATTCAGCCAATGGAAATGCTCCGGTCTCGTGACGTCACTTCCTTCTAGCCAATCAGTGAATATAGCTTGCGACAACGCATTTTCTTCCCGACGCGGCTTCTAATGATATCGCATTAACCCAAATGTTACGAACAGCGCACTAACATGCCACTGCAGTGAAGAGCATGAGCGCGGACCTGACCAAGGTCCGCCCGGAATGCGCAGCCTACCAACCGCCGACTGGCGACGGCGGCGTCTGTGGTGTCATGGAGGCTTAACTCGTTTAAACACAGAAAGAACACAATGAAACAGGTGCAAAGCGCCTTTTGGTCTGCGTAGCTAAACCTGAACCACATACTGGAGAGTGCGCTCGAGTTCTAACGGAACTAGAGTTTTGGATTCGACGCTTTAGCTGGAATCCTACTTAAAGGAACAAACTTGACTGCGCCGTGCAGGTTTCAGATATCATGCACGTCACACAGAGTTCATATTTTCGCTGTCCCAAAAACTCGTTCACACCTCTTGCTGAAAAGAAGTGAAAAGAAGCAGACTTGGATCAGCAGGCTAATGCCTTGGCGGAGTTCTATCAAGAGAAATGGAGCGCCGATGTCGCTTTCCGATAGTCTATCGCAGGCCATGTCCAAGGAGAACGCGTGACTGCATATTACTTTGATTACATACGAGTTATCCCAGTTTTTCATCAAAACTCATTTGATAATTGTGTTTAACCACTTCTATAACTCGAATCGAACCAAAACATGCGCGTGGTCACTTAAATCGCAACATTTTTTTTTGTGCTGCAATTTTACGGCGCATTTTTGTCTATCCTAATAATTTCAGAGACTAGCACGTCCATAGCTAATGCAAACACATCGGCCTTGCTTTTTGATACCATTTGATAAGCCAAGCTTTCTCTTTACTGCTTTGCAGCCCTCCTCGGCTGCGAAACCAACAACAGCTACGTAGCGAGTAACTCGATGGGGCAGTTCATATACAACATCCAAGAAGGTGAGTGTAGAGTTTGAAATTCGAATTACGAGCTTCAGCAATCATATGACACGAGCATTATTTTTCGGTGCATGAGACCTCCATCCGGACAAAACCAAATCCAGTGGGAAGATAAAATGTGAACAACACTGCATGCCCGGGTTTATTTATTTTCTGGGTGAAGTTTTTGGAATCACATAAGAGGCTTTCTTCTTTTCGAATTTCGTCGCATGCTAAAAGAAGAGAGAATTCGGGTTGAAAAATAGGATTACTCTGCACCACCATTAATTCTATCGGACTGGCGGGAGGTGAGAAGAGAGCAATTTTGTCGCCGTTATAGTTGGTAGTTAGTGGGCGTGTGTGCGTCACACCAGCCGGGGGTGGCACACTGTCCGCATGCTGCGGATCCCACGTCATTACTTCGTCAGAGCAGTCACGAGATTACCTTCAGTTTTTGTTCTGGCAGTTTTTGTTCTGGCCGTGACGCCGAGTAAATAAAGGCCACTCTTCGGTGCAACATGTTTAAGCTAGGTTGCAACCACCATCTAAAGTTATTCACCCGTACTGTTGAGGATAAATGTTATCCATATTTATCTTCTTTTCCCTCTTACAACTGTACAGTGAAACTGTCTTCCAACATCACTTGTTAAGTACTCTATTTTCAAAGTTTCGCAAGCTTATTATTGCCGCGCCTGGTATAAGTATAACCCTTACTATCTGGCCAGCACGACAGCCGGCAGCTTTTGTAATTAACTGTAAGCGCGCTGTAAACAAATATCTTGAGTGGTCGGAAGTGTGGTATTCTTTTTCCGATTATCTTGGGCAGGGAAGTCGAACACTGTAATAGGCTAGGCGAGGTAAATGTGACCTTGATGCACTAGAGGTTGTTCTCCTTGTGCCCCCGGGAAATGTCCACGCGTACCGCGGAAATCTCTTGGGGGAAACAGTGCCCATGCTGTACTTTCTCTAGAATAGCAATTCAGCGCTGTTTATTTCAGACGAGCACACACGCAAATATACAAATATGTTTATTGAAACACAAACTCGTGTTTTCATTTATAAAGAAGGCAGTGAACGCATGCGCATTTATCATCATGAAAGTAAACACACATTGTGGTTTACAGAGGATAGACAGCATTTTATCCTCTATGCTTTAATAATCTGAATTCCCTTGCTCGCAGAGGACCTGAAGTGGTGTTGATGCATGTGTCGTCTCTCCCCTTGATAAAAAGTGCTCCAGATAGTCCACGTGCTAATCTATGTTCACTTCTAGTCCGAATTTTGATTTCCTTAAGTCGTGTCTTGCAGTTTTCACCTCTGTCATAATATTAAGAGCTGCAGTAAACGGGTAGATTCTGAAACAAGCTCGATGTGTTTTGCATCGATCTTTCCTGTTCCCTGACACGTTCGGTTACACAACTACTGGTTTGTCCGACATACACTTTGCCACATGAAAGGGATATCTCGCAGACCACGCCCGTGACCCACCGGACGTAAGGCTTTGCGTGTTTCGTTTACAGCCGGAAGTCGCAGGGCCACAACTGCTGACCTTAGGGCACATCTTTACCAAAATACACGCTGTGGAGATTACCATAGGCTCACTGTATACATGTTGCCAATTCTTTTGAGATTGTGGGGCGCCGTGTGAATGTACGGATCACCTCTGGTTTGGCGTTACCATGTCCCTCTTATCTCCGTGCTTTTTTTTTTGGCATTCCCTCTATTTTCAGCGATAGTGCCTCAGTCACAGCTGTCAACACATACTTAGGATACCCTGTTTTGTGCAGTCTGGCTACCTCACCCTGAAAGCCGCCAGCATCATGTGAGGGCGTGACTTGAGGAGTGCAGATTTCAGAGAGGGGCTCACAATAGCCCTCTTTACAGTTTTTTATTGGGCCGAATCAAGGTGCAAGCACTTTCTTGGCTCTAGGCAGGTAGCATCAGCAAGCACGCCTTTATCTGAGCTTTAAGTTTAGGTATAGAAATTGCAGGTGGTTTTGTTCACGTAACTAGTGCTGGAAAGAGCCTCTTACCGCACTGTGCGCAGTGTTTTAAAATTTTCTTTCCTGTTTCCTCATAACAACCTGTGTTACGTTTCTTTAAAACCAAGAAAATCATCCACATACCTAAAATATTTAGGACAGCTACAGCGTCAGTTAGTGAAGCTTAAGTGTCGTCATTTGATGCAAAGAAAATGTCACATAAAACTGGAGCGGCACATGGTCCGATGCAAATGCCCTCAGGGAATTTGCATCGCGCCATGTGTCGCTCCAGTAGAAATCGCCGGTTTTCAAATAGGGTAAAGTCGCATTCATGTAAAACTCTTAAAGTGACATGAAATTTTCGACACTTAACCCAACCGTATTTTGGAAGGAAATTGTGCCGTTTCTTTCTGCACATTCTCGCAGAACACGAAACAGGTCGTTAAGGGGTGCTGAATAAAATACATCGTCAACATTCATCAAAAACGCACAGCCAATCTGGTGCTCTCCGTCGAACAAGCTGGGAACATTTAAAGAATTGTTTTGTAGCCAAAGAGACATTGTCAAATTATTCACGTGTTAAAGCGGAAAACGATAGATATATCTCTTTCTCGCTAACAGTCATCCTTGGTGGTGCATCGGTTTTGTTCTGTACTAGAAATAATGTATCACCAACTAGCCCATACACGTGCTTTATTAAGCGAACTCATGCTGTATGCGGCGATGTGATGATCTTCCAGCAGAGAGCTCTTTGACTGGTTTCGAAAACATTTTGATCAAACTTGCAATTTGACTCAGATATCTTTTTAGGACTGTATAACGTCGTCCTGTGGTGGTATACCATTGCTTTGAATCAGTTCTCGCACCTTCGCGTAGTGCTTCAGATGTGTTGTGATGTCAGGGTAGCGGTGAAGTTACGGATGAAGCGAACCTTTCCCAGTGCCGGTCTTTCACACCTTTACGCGCAGATAACGTGGTGGTCGCTTACAGTTAATATGAACAATAATTAAGAACATTAGTTGTCACGACAGAAACTTCAGCAAGACAACCGTTATTGCTTTAGTATGCGCTGGTCTCCCAGAGCACTGCAAGCTTTCGCTGAGCAAAATAAAAGTAATAAATGACTTCGAAAAAACACGCGGAACTACCTGAAGAAAAAAAGAAAACGAACCTTTATTGTTTTTAACGCGCTTTTTTTTATCTGTCTCCGCGTAGATTCCGGCTGCCTTGCCCGGTGCTGCTGTGGTGCGAGGCGTTGCTTCGAGATGGACGTCACCGACTACAGGGGCGTGGCCGTCATGCACTTTGTGCGGCCCCTGAGGTGCATAAATTGTACCTATTTCTGCTGTTTGCAGGTAAAACACGTGCTTTTATTTTGCATGGCTGGCTGAAAACACGGATATCTTAGAAATAGGAGCGAGTTCACGTTTTCATGGCACGTTTTCTTGTGAGAAAAAAAATGAGCCGCGATTTACTTGGTTAAGCTAAATGCGACTTAGGTGCACTGACAGGTTCGCCCTTATTTAGCTTTGTTTATGTTTGTTTGGATTTTCATAAGGTTTGAAGGCCTCGCCTTCTAGGGAACGGGGTTCGCGAGCCATGGACTCGCCCGAAAAGTGACGCACCCACAGGTGCAGCTTAAAAGACACCGCTTTATTCCGGAGCAAACCAACGCTTTCAACGGGACACAACAGAAAACGTAGCAGCGGAGCAGAGCTTGCGGTCCTGACTCTAGGGTACGCAATGCTCGGACTACAACAAAACGGGCGCTAAGACCTTAGCAAAGCAAACACACTAAAGCCCCAACTCGATGCACACATCCTAGGCGTACGGCGGAGCGCCTACGCACCCAGCGCCGCGCTGCGATGGGCGTCGAAAAAAGGCATCCACCTCCATGCTCCCTGTGCTGGCTCGTTCCCCCTCTCGAGCCGACCGAAGGTGTTTTAAGGGTGAAGAAAGGCGATTTGGGGGGCGCTGAAAGGACAACTTAAACCGCGAAGAAAAGTTCCAGGAACCTGGGAGAGGTTCAAGCCATAAAGAAAAGAGTCCCCGAGAGCCCCGCCGTCGTCCTATTGTTGTAAACCGGACCCCGCTTCCGACATGCGCTCAAGCGCGCGCGCTCGGGCGCGGATATCTGACATGTACAGATATCTGCCCCTGCTCGCGCCTGCGCGCTCGTCGCGCTTTGCGCATGCGCAGACAGGATCCAGCGTACGCCCGTGCGCGTAGGCGCGTAGGCGCTCCGCCGGTACGCGTAGGATGTGTCCATCGAGTTGGGGCTTAAGGCGGGAATGAAAGAAAGCGGCAAGTGTAGGCTTTTTCTTTCTTGTCATCAGAGCGAGGCACATGCCTATCATTTCGCTATTCAGTGTTTTGCGAAAGAAAAGTTAAAATTGGTTTTTGAGGGAAAAAATGACGCAATAACTGTCTCGCATATCTCGGCGGACACCCGAACCGCGCCATAAGAGAAGAAAAGAGGTAGTGAAGGAAGAAAGGAAGAAAGAGGTGCCGTAGTGGAGGGCTCCGGATTAGTTTCGACCACCTGGGTATCTTTAACGTGCACTAACATCGCACAACACACGGGCGCCTTTTTGCGATTCGCCTCCATCGAATCTGTTCGCATTTTGTTGCGGCGATGCGGTATATCTTAATAGCCTTCTGGAATAAAAATACCAGTAGACAGTCAGGGCTTGTGTTGCAGGCATTTTGTCGGCCCGTCTTCGCGCTGTTACCAACACGATCGTGAACCAACAGGTCCAACTCACAACTCTCATGAATTATCTGGAGTTTGAAGAGGCTCAGAGGGTATCTGCGCAATTCTCAAATATCGATTAGTCACGCAGCAGCCAGGGATTGCGCTAAGTTGACCGCTTTTGAATTTTACCGTCAGAATTACGAGCGATGAAAAGCAAAAAATTGAAGTGACCACGAAAATACAATCTGCAGTCTACCACTGTCAAAATGACCGTGATAGTAAGGATGTGGACAGGATAAAAAGTAATGGGCATTAAGCTGCAAAGAGGGGTTTATTTGCACAAACTATACACGTGTATAACCGGATGACACCTGTTCGCAGAGCGTAGCTTGTTATACAGTGTGCTTCACAGTGCTTCACGTTGTACAAAGTGCTACGCCCGTTTCGCAAAGCATTTCACTCTCGCCCATAATCACAGCGACACGCACTCCCGTAGAGAGCACGCGCCACTGTATTCACACCTTTGAGAAGATATAAGTTGATGGCATTGAATCGTTAGATTTTAAATTATAAGGTGGTATATAATGGCAATGTGGGATCCTCTCATCCTCACCTCGGGACAAAATTTTTTGTCTTTTTCTGTGCCGTACTTCCAGGAGATGGAAGTCCAAGCTCCTCCAGGAACGACCATCGCTCACGTGTATCAAGACTGCTCCATCTGCTATCCTACCTTTAGCATCTGCGACAGAAGAGGACAAAAAGTACTGAGCATTGTGGGACCCATTTGCACCCACAGCATACCCTGCAAATGCGACGTCGAATTCGACGTAAGTGAACTAGTCACAGAGTTTTGAGGTGCAGCATAAAGGGCATAAACGGCAGCATGAACGACAGCATAAACGGGTCTTAGCCAATGATTCTTATCTGTTGGAAATGGGGAGGTGGGGGGGGGGGGGGGGGGCAAGATGTCCTAAAACGTCCTCCAGCTTGAATATATGTGAGGGTGCAATAACGCCTGTGTTGCCGTACTCAGAAGGGTGATTCCACGAGAGATCAAACTGCACACATATCTGAAAATTTCAAACTTCTTGATAATTTTATGTATTGTGCACACATTATTCGGCAGGCCAACAGCAAATTTTGTTTCGTGAAATGCCAATATTTCAGAAGAAAAAAATCGTAAACGACGCCGTGGTAGATGCAGCAGTTCTCGCACAGAGCTCAATTTTGCGACTTTGCAACGACGTAAAAATCAAAATATGAGCGCCATGATGGACATATTTTGCGTGCTCTAAAGTACTGGTAAGGAAGAATAGGTCATGTTTATTTCCGCCATTGTGAGAAAGTTGTTGCTTACTAGAAAAAATATCGGAAGCGACACAAGTCTCAAATGAGGCAATTTTCAAGAATTTTTTTTCCTCGAATCATTTTTTGATACAGTGTTTTTGAGTAATCAAGTGAGAAAAAAAACATCCCCATTTTTCTTAGAACTCCTGAAACAAGTCTCTAGACGGAGATTAAAAAGAATATGAAGGAACATGCTGCACTATTTGGTTTACAACAATGTTATACAAGATCAAACTTGTGGCTTCTTGAGCATAGGCAAGAGCGTCTAAATGAGGGGCGGAAGCAGCAAACACTCCCTCTGCTGGTCTAAATTTTCCCCACATCCCAATACTGAGACCTTTTCCATCAAGAGAGAGCATACCTAATTACTTTTTGCGGACAAACACCAATCTGTGACAAAAGGAGCATTCAGTAGCGTCGCTATCGCCGAGCGAGCGTAACAACTGGAACTGCGTCGTCTCGACGTCTCAAGGTGACGTCAGGTGAATGACAAGCACTTGCGCATAAAATTCGGATTTGGCTGAACTACACAAATAGACCATTATTTTTATTTCTGTTTAGCCTCCCAAACTAACGAATGTCCGTTACATTCAAGGTCAACAGCACAAATGGCTACGTCATTGGGAAAATTACCAAGCAGTTCTCTGGGATACTGAAAGAGTTTTTCACGGACGCTGACGTTTTCGGGGTTACATTCCCCCTGGACATGGACGTGCATCTGAAGGCGGCACTCATCGCCGCAACCATGCTCATCGTAAGCACCACGCTTGCTTGCTTTGTTCGAAACAAGAAATCACCCGCGCACTTGCAACAGCCCTCCCTACACTTTTCGCGCCAACCGTTCCTAGCAGAGCACTTCATCGAGAATTGGGGGAGGGGGGGGGGTGCTATAAAGCAAAACAAGGCCAAAACAACAAACAGGTTGAGAGATTATAATGTACGATACGATACGTCAGAGTAATGAGTAACTTAGGAAGTAAGTTAACATAGGTTTAGGGCAATATACACGAAGACAATATTTCAATTGGATAACAGAACTAGAATAACACACTTGCGGACGAATGCGAAACTCAGTGTGTACCGAGAAAAAAAAAACTTGTAGCGATTGTCGACGCCTACACAGGTGCAGTTTAAAGCCTGTTTGCGCTAAAATTATCTATGTAGCTTAAAGACAGAGTCTCCAAACTGCTTAGCATCTCAAAAACTGTCTCCGTAAAATACAAAGTATTCTCATGGAAAGGAAACCATACAGCTGAAGAGAAAAATGACCCCCTTCTAAGCAATTGTGTTTACGAAGTTGTAGCACTACTTCAGCGCTCTTTGTTAAGTTAGACTGCCGAGCAATAGGCATTTATGTTTATTGTGCGGCGCTTTCATAGGGAGCCTAAAAGTCAATGTTGTTTCTGTTTGTTTTTTTTGTATAGGAAATAATGTGCTCTTTCGTTCGTCCTGATTTTGTTATACTTCAGGATTTCATGTTCTTCGAAGAAGCGTACGGCCAAAGCGACGACAAGCAACCTGGGATGCTGGGATGATCAGGCCAGCAGTGCTAAGAATATCACTGTCTGCAGGCCGGGGTGCCGCAATAAACGCTTGCCCACGTATCGCGAAGTGAGAACCAGCTGCTTTGTAATAAAACTGGATCCAGCTGTTCTGATGAACACTATGTTCTCGTTACTCTGTTTTAGTTTTAATAATTCTTCAGCGGAGAGTTTTATTCCACCTTTGAATGGGTTTCTTGGAGATATGGCTATGAAAACTCACATTTTCGATTCCCTTGAGTGCTATGTTAATCTTAATCGAGATTTTGGTTTGGTATGACATATGGTACTGTATGAATATGCTTTATTATGGTATAATAACGCATGGTATGGCATGTATAAGGAAGTAATTTCTCATTTGCATCCACCCTATATACCTTCAATAAACTTCGTAGTAAGAAAATTTCATGTCACTACGGGTAAATAGAGAAGCTCACATATCCACTTTTTCTGAAACGGCATGTCGGTGCACATACGCCGGAAAATAAAGCGGATTGGTGGTGGCGTTAATTTTTGATTACGGCCTCGATATACACAACATGTCCACTCTTTATAAGACAACTGCAAGCTTTTCTAGCAGCCATCATTTTTTGCAACGTAAACATAGCAAAATTTGGCTTGATGGGGGTTCTACGTCCCAAAGCGACTCAGGCTATGTAGGACGGCGTTGTGTCGGGCGCCGGAAATTTCAACTACCCCGGGTTCTTTAACGTGCACTGACGTCGCACAGTACACGGTCCTTTAGCATTTCGCCTCCATCGGAGTTCGACCGCTGCGGCCGGGATCGAACCCGCGCCTTTCGTGTCAGCGGCCGAGCACCATAACCACTGAGCCACCGCTGCGGCTCCGCTGTAAATTTGGTTACAGTCATTAGCCTCTTATGGAAGTGCGCACCAAAGGGAAATAAAAGACTATCTTCGTTTCTCGATCGTACAAGCATAAATACACACCACAGGGGCGGGTAAGCTATGCGCGACTGCGCATGAAATGATCGACGCTCTTCACACTGAAAGCAAATTATATCGGTGAATTTTACCACACAGAAGCCCACTTATTGCACCTGCGCATCCTTTACGGTGACCATACTCGTTGCAGTGATGTTAGTGAAGCCTTCGGATGCTTCGCATCTCAAATGCACTGCTTGCGTAGCTGGATACCTGCATCACCATAAAGCGCACAAATATCAATGAAAACAAAACTAAACAACCCCAAAAAATCATATCTTTAGAACAGCAAACTAGCTACCAAATGTTGATTCGCAATCACATCTTCTCGTCGTGCTTAGTGCTTTCTCGGTAGATGAAGTGCAGAGCCGCCAGCATTCCCTCTACTGACTCTCTGTGCCGTCCACTCAGCCACGGGACAATATGGTATCGGGCATGTGATGTGGTACGCAAGTGTTTACCGCCTGAAACTTTACGTGGGCTGTGATGGACGACGCATTGATGAACTACGGGTTAATTTTTAATATCTGGAGTTCTTTATCGTGCTCTCGCACTCCGTTTCTCCTCTATACGAATGACCCCACCGCCGCCTTGATAAGGTCACGCGACCTTGGGGCCAGAAGCCGAACGCAAAAGCCAGTGAGCCACCGCGGCATGTTGAATACTTAACGTCCTTAACCTGCGCATGGGCTGTGACAGACGATATAATCGAGATCTCTGGATTGGTTCGGACCGCCTGTGGTTCTTTACGATGCATAGACATTGTGCAACCCACATAGTTTGTGTATTTGACTTCGACTGAAATGCGATCTTCGCGGCCGAGAGTCACTCCTGTGAATTTGTGCTCAGCAGCTGAGCGCCTTATCCGCTGCTCCACCGAATCTTATTTAATCATATTTGGGAGGAATAAAAACCGAGCTTTCGAGTACTGCGCACTTCTTAGTGCATCGTATGCTGCATGGGAATGTTTAGCCGAAGTAACAGGGCACGGTGGTGCTTCAAGTAAAGGCCATGACGTGTAAGGCGGCACATTTTATTACCTAGGTACTGAAGAAATTTTTGCTACGTCGGTATCAGGTGCTTAGCGTGGACCTTTTGGAGGGAGCTGATTGCGCAGTTGTTTCACGATCCTCCTAATTTCTGCGAATCGCGGCGTACGTAAACTACTTTTGTCCAGTTTGCTGGCATCGGATAACGTCACTTACCGGATGAAGAAAATAAGTTACACTTTCTCGCTTCCCTACGGACAGGAAAAACACCAGACGCCTTACTTTACAAACGAGAGTCACCACCTCACATCGCACATGAGATGTGGCCAAGCGAGCCGGTTTTCATGAAAATCGAAGGGCACGTGCTCTTCGTGGTTGTGAAGAAGACACTCCTCGGTGGACGTTCCGTGCAATCCACGACAAGGCCCGCTTCTCTGAGATTATGTGAGTAGGAATTTGTCACCTGATAACTCGTTCTTCTGGTTTGTCACCCTCGCCATCTCAGTTCGAATGCTAACAAATTCCGCTGGAGACCATCGCATCCCTCGGCAAGGGCTTATCTTCATCGGTGGCTTGTCGGCGGCGGCTGAGGTGTTCCATCGTGTGCTTCCTGCAGACTGGTGAGAGCTGTGCAACTGTGGGTCCAGTTCCCGCTAATAATGCGACCATTTGAGCAAAAGAGACCGCAACGGTATCCGCGGATTCAGTTCTACACTTTGCCGTTTCTTGGTTATTTCGCAGTTGTGACATTGCGGGAATTCAGTCGCTGTGTTTGAATCATCAAATGCAGGTTACCTGAGTGGTGTGCTTAACCACTCAAAATTATAAAATACCACAGCACGGGCGTTTTGAAGGTCCCCATCACCTTCGTTGATAGGGGCCTCCTTGGCATTGCCCGCATTGCCCGTGGCACGCCATTTAAGCTATCACCTACGGCTCTTACAATACGCCTTCAGCGTGGCTGTAACAGTCTGTGTGTAGACCTGACATAGGTCTGATGGTGCGAGTCGCGATATTTGTCAGTTAGAGTGATCTTGTCGTACGTGAGCTTGACTTCCTTATGCGAAGTGAAAGCCGTGCCATACCTATTTCGTGTTAAGCGCTTGCCTCTCGTTTCCTTACAGATAAAAAAACTGCTGACAATGCGTGCCTTGCACCATTGCTTGCAGGTATGCTAGTCCAGTCATTTTACCTAATATAGCACAGGTGCCTCATTGAGATGCGTAGCATGCTGCCTCCCATAATGGCTGTGCAGTGCGTTGTCACGGGATTATGTTCAATAGCTTGTCGAGCAACGCTGCAAGTTTATAGCTTCGATAGCGTTGTGAACGAACGCCGTTCTCTATTCGCAGGTGCTTTCTGTACGACCAGGTCCGTCATTGAAGCTCCCAGTGTATCTGTTGCTGCTTCAGCCTGCTGATAATGGAGATCATGGACCGGCTCGTAACAGTCTTGCCTAGTTCAAGTCGTCCATTACACCTTCGGATCTCCGTGTACTCGTCGTTTAGAGTACGCTCAGTTTTCTAAAATTACAGTAGCTGTGTATGCCAGTTTTGCGCTTTAGCTTGAGCTGTCTGTTATTCGGAGCGCCGATTCTTATGTTGATATCGGGCTCGGCGAAATTTGTTGCAAGCGTAGGAGCCATCACTTGGATAATTTGCATAATGAACCTCAAAACTAAACTGAAAAGAAGCTGAGAACGTGCCAGCATAGTTGGGACAGGTTTCTGTCTGGTTTGATTTAAGCTGTTTTTGAATTACCCTGAGGTGCCCCAGAGGTTTGCTAAGGGGTCGCCCTGAGATTTCCAGGGGTACGATAATACTTGTGCTTTTCAGGAAGTTGCGCTCTGTTCTTTTTGTTACGTGATCTGAGCGAATATATTAGCTATAGAAACCTGCCGCCATGTTGTGCCATATCTCCCTGGTGAAGGGAGATATTTTATACTGCTGCAATATCGACAAAAACATGAAACTGGTGCAAGTTGGGGCAGCATATATGGGCCTGAGTTAATCTAGACTGCTCTCCACTAGTTCAGTCTGTAACAGTCTGTTCAAACGACAAAAAAGCAACACGTGAAGGATAAATATCTCCCAATTCTGTTGTTTACAATGTCGTAGTATCTGGCATCCTTACTGTTCTTAAGACAACATGAGATATGGTAGGCCGCGTGGTATGAAGATGTAACAAACACGATAATTTGATATCAAGGGCGCCCCACTTATACCTGAATGTAATCACGGGCGATCGCCACAGAACTTGGCAGTGATGTCCCAGAAGGCTGGACGTGACTGTTGGAGGACTCTATCCTCCATTATTTTCCTCCCAACCTCCTCCTCGTCTTAATTGCAACACGGAGCGATCGAATTCGAGTATACGCGTGTGCGCAGCTCGCTCGGCGCGAGCGTTTCCATGCAAATTACTCTTCTCGCAATTACTAAGCGTGACTAAGGGAGCTTGAAGAGACGGAACGCTGCGCACAGCAGTTACCGAACCTCACTTTGGCTACACTGTTCTTTGGCGGCCCGCACGGAAGCCCACTTATGCCTTCTGTCAAGGTCCTCCAACCCGCTGTCTTCAGGAAAAGCAAGATTCTCGACCAGCAAGGCTGTCAACTGATAGCGATGGTTTTATCGCACCGATCCTCATCTGCGATATGCGCGTGGACTGCAATTAAACTAGGTCACGTGATCCTCCATAGCACATGTTCGAGGACACGCGCATCATGGCTGACGATGGCTCACAAGCTCCTTCTGGCAGCCACGATCTTTTTTGTAGAGTAGATGAATTAAATCCCGAGTTTGTACTCATTCATGATAGAGAACAGCGTGGTGGACACGGACTAAAGCGAAAAAGTGGTACGGTACAAACGATGACTCCAAGTGAGCTTTGTGGGACAAAAACCGGAGTTTATACATGACGTCCCGCTAAAACCACAACTAGACCAAGCCTGGCAAACAACACGCTTACCCAACAAGGCATCGCACGTGTCCAAATAGAAATAAAAGTACCAAGCAGTCGAGGCCTGCGAAGAAAAGCACCCCTAAACTCTCTTCTCTTGATTTAAGTCGAGATATGCACTCGCTAAAAAATGTAACTCGTTTAGGAAAAATAAATCGGTAGGCAGCTAACGCAGGCATCCTTACTGATCATAATAAGAAGAGGTTTCATTGTTTAGCTGTCCAGCTGTTCTTTATGTCCGAAAAGAGTGACAGTGCTTGAATATGCGCGAGCTATGGTACAGGGCAAGACCTGTTTTTTTTTTTTTTTAGTGTTATGGTTACGCAGCATCTACAGTCAGTCTAATATACTGAGTCACAGAGAAAACCGGCAACCTATACACAGCGCCAGCACTACTCGGAATAAACGTCCAACGATGCTTGTCCAGACAACTGCCTTTTCTGCCATCTGATCTGGTAGCAGATTTTTTTCTGCAGCTGCGAAGAAATATTAGTCAGTTTAGTAGGTGCCGAAAAAAGCTACGCTGATGGCATACTTTCCTCCCACCTTCTTCAGCCCATGGGACAGTTTGTGTGCATACCGCACAACAGCCACCTTTCGCTCAAAGGCTGAAAAAAACATTTAAATTCTTGCGATATTGATCTCTGGAATTTATCCAGGGATACATCTCTCGTTTTATTTTCACGGGTGTTCTTTTCAGACATAAAGGACGGCTGGCCAGGAAAATAATGAAAGCTCTTCCCACTTGTATCAATAAGAATGCCTCCGTCAGTGGCCGTTCAATTGTTTTCTCAAAGTAAGTTACATTTCTAGTGAGTGCCTGTATCAGCTTATTGTGAAAGAGTTCAGGGGCGCATTTATTTCGTTGGGCAGAACTCCTTTGTGGTTTGCTTTCTTTTTGAACGCGTCCACTGCCTCGTTAGCTAGGAGCTGTTTTTCGGGTTTTGCCTTATTTTTGCTTTTAATGGTCCGCCATGTATACATTCTGTTTTTCCTGCATTTAAGCCTGTTGTGCGTTAGTGCTGCAGGCAGGGGCTTTTGATTTTTCAATCTTTTAAGGTTGCCCCAACCTAACGAATGTCACCGCCGCCAACACCAGATAAATCGTATATCCCCACAGTAACAAAATACACATCAGCGGCTAGCTCAGAACCATGATCTCAAATATGGCTAAACTACTAGTTAAAAAAGCTTCAAACTACATGGCATGTCTGTGTGTAAGGTTTCTTTTCTATTACTTTGAGAGCAGACTGCGTGTTCAATCAGCATGTATCAGATTGCAAAGTCTTCTCATTCGACCTTAGTTCCCGGAAGGCTTTTCACGTTTCAGTTTTTTTTTTTTACCTAATGGATATTTTGCAGGCAGACCGTGGAACAAACAAGACGCTTCAAGCGGATGTTCTGCAAAAATCAAAGAAATGATTGCTAATATTTTTGTACGTTTGTCATTTTTCGAAAGCGCTAAAGCAACACGGACAGAAAAGGAACAGACAGGGACAAGCACTCATCCCTGCCTGTTCCTTCTTTGTCCGTGCTGTTTCAGCGCTTTGGAAAAATGACAAACGTACACCAACTAGCCAGGTCCGCCACTCTTTTGTATTTTTGTACCTCACTCTAAATGTCCAAATTTATTCTGAGGTAAAACTCTGAGGTAGTCTAAAGATTAAAAAATAAAAAAAAACATTAATTCTCTGTCAAACCTATGAAGGAAATGTGGTTCATGGCAGGAAGAGAAGACCAAAATTTTGTGGAATGTATATAGCATTCACTGAATTCGTCGTGGTCCTGAGGCACCCTGTAATCAGAACACGCAGTTTTCAGGAATCCACCCGAAGTTTTTAAAATCTGCAGTGCTGGTGACTTTTATGAGGAACCTTCCACGCTCACCTGATCTGTACACTTTCCACACCGGAAGAGCTGAGGCCAAAAGAAGGGAGCTTTGACGCTATCATAAAGTAATAAGCTTCATGCTGTTAAAATGATTTAAAAATTCTCAAAGTGTACTTGCATGTCCAATGGTTTCACTTTGCACCAGAGGTCATGTCTTGGGTTTTCACCCTCCACGCAGCTCTGCGTTGCCAGATAACTCGCTTTCACGACGCCCTTAATCTGGCCCATTCAGAGCAGGCAGTGTCTGACATAAGGACTGAACTGTAGCCACAGAATTTTTAAAAACAGCTTTCCAACCTTTTGTCCTCACAGCGATGAATGTTTGGGGGATCCCATAGACATCGCCATCTGCCTCTTCATGCATGTGGGTCAGGGCCACATGATTATATATGTACGGAGCAGCAGCGATTGCCATAGAAAACGTGCCATCTGTGGTAACCTACGCCAAGTGGCTTGTGATTGCGAGCTCTGTGCCAAATGTACCACTTTTTTTCGCTTCATAAATATGGCCAAATTACCATAGATGTGCATAGATTCCACTGGACTCTTAAAACATTGGCTTAATAATTGTGGAATGCCTAGCTGCAATAACCTTTTTCTTCAGCCCCACTTATCTGTGAACTTAGCTAACCTGAACGTACGCCCTGTGTGTCTGTTTAGTTATACATTGTGTGAAGAAGATGATGTGCATTAGCCCAGCCGCATTGTCATCGCTCCGAGAGAGACCCTGCTCAGCTTGACCGACGGCGGACCACCACTGCTTCGCCGATGCTTCCGTCTCCCTCAGCGTCATCAAATAAACCACTCTTACATTTGGCGGACGTTCGGTTTTCCGCCCCCGTACGCCCTGGAAATCCGCAGCCGCACGCTTCCGGCCCCCATTATGCCTGCAGATGCCATCTATCAAGCCGCGTAGGCTGGCCCGGCAGTCCTGTGTCCCGGTTCTCTCCGTCAGTGGGACCCCGCCCTCTTCAGCGGGACTGACGACCACGATGCAGAAGACTGGCTTACATTCTACGAGTGGCTGAGCCCGTACAGCAAGTGGGACGACGCTATGAAATTGAATGACGTCATATTCTATTTGACCGGGGTTGCGAACCCGTGGTATCGCAACCCCGAAGGGGACCTCTCCACGTGGTCCACCTTCAAGAAGAACCTCTCCGAAGTGTTCGGTCGTCCTGCTGTCTGAAAGCTGCTTGCCGAGCATTCGGGCGAGACCTTTACGAGCTACATCGAAAATGTGTTAAACCTGTGCTCGCGCGTCAACGCCCACATGTCCGAGGCTGACAAAATAAAGCATATTCTGAAGGGACGCATTTCAAATGCTGCTCTCCCGAGATCTCCGCACCGCTCCAGAAGTTGTCACTCCCGGCCAGAGCTGCGACGATCTGCGCGAGCAGAGGCTTCTCACTCGCCAGCCCGCCGCGCCTGGCGAGTCGCTTGCCGGCCTGTCCGCGGCACCTGACTACTCGGCGCTATCACAACAGCTTAAAGATTTCATACGTGAGGAAGTTGCTCGCCAAGTCTCCCTTCTGCCACACCACTCCGGGCCGTCTCCATACATGGCGTCCGACCTTTGCCATGTCATCACCTAACGTGTGGCTGAAGCCCTTCCACAAGTCCAGCCGGCTGCACAAGCACCTGAGCCCGCCCCTGTCGCTGCCCCATTGACCTACGCTAAAGCCGTTTCACGACAGAGGCCACCTAACTACTGCTCAAGCTACGCTACGCCTCAAGCGCCTGTGCCTCAGGTCCCTCAAGGGATGAGGCTTTTTGTTCCGACCGCTACCACCTATCGGAAATCCCTGGCGTACAGGTGACAATTGCCCCATCTGTTATACTTGCGTATTGCCTGGTCATGTGGTGTGGCTTTGTCATCGTCGTGTGCCAGTATCCCCGCCACCTCCCCGAGTTACTGGCCTCCTCAACCTCAATACTCATCGACAGCCGAGCCGCCCCAGAGTCGTCCTCTTTCTCCTGACCGCTCCGCTTTCTCCAACCAGCGCTCACCTTACCTTCTCCTTGTCGCCGCTCCCTCTCTCTCATGCGCCGGCGCCCCACACTTCCGCAAGAGGAAAACTAGATGCCGCACTTCCTGAGGCGAGACCTGCGCCGCCAGCGAAATGTCAAAGGACTAATTTCTCTCCCGACAGTCTTACCGAAGTTTTTTTAGAGGGTGTTTCTGTTTTGGCGGTCGTCGATACCGGTGCCGCAGTTTCTGCGATGGCAATGCGGCTGGGCTAATGCCCATCTTCCTCTTTACAATTGCAACGCTTTAATAGTAAAAATAATCAGGGCTTCATAAGCACGCACTGAATGTCTGATTAATCGAGCAATGTAGTGACCGGCTGCGCTTACCCCGCGATCTGGCTCTTCATGTATGTGGGTCAGGGCCACATGATTATATATGTATGGAGCAGCAGCGATTGCCTTAGAAAACGTGCCACCTATGGTAACCTACACCAAATGGCTTGTGATTGGCAGCTCTGTGCCAAATGTACCACTTTTTTTTACTTCACAACCATCATGATGTCTGAAAGCTGCTTGCCGAGCAACGCTTGCGCGAACGTCCGCAGCATTCGAGTGAGACCTTTACGAGCTACATCGAAGATGTGTTCAACCTGGGCTCGCGCGTCAGCTCCCAGATGTCCGAGACTGCCGCTCACAGAAAGAAACAGCGCGTTAAGCACTTTTCTTCTGATGGTGATCCTCTTACCGTGCTTATGAATATAAATATTCGCATCAGTAAGGCGAAGCGGTAAATCCGTCACTTAACACTTAAAAACAAGGTGGCCCAATTTTCAAGAAGCATGACAGACAAACGTATAGCTAGAACGTGAAGCGCTTCCAGCTACGTACTGTTGCTCTGTGTGCGTGCACACATGGTTGCGTACATGCATGTGGTTATCAACTCTCACCTGTATATTTTTTTCCTTTCAGGAATGACTCATCAGATAAGAAGATATTTCAAGCACATTACAGAGGGTCGCAAATAAGATGCAGTTCTAAAAGTCATCCGATGAATTTTTCGGTTACCTCCAGGCGATAACTTGGAGAATTTCTGCTAAGAGTGAAACAGTTTACTGCCAACATCGGACACTGAGCACACGTATCATGTGTTGAATTGGCTCCTTAAGTGATGTATTACGGAGTGTTGCAGAAAGTACAAGAAAGGTAAGAAATGTGGTCACGATTTCCGTTGAATGCTGCAGAAGGTTTCCTAGAAAATACTTCAGGTTTCAAAAATATTGTTACCTCAACGATGCCCATTATATGAAGCTTTTTTTCAGCGCAGCTACTACAGCTTCTCGGATGCGTAGCAATCGCTTTCTCTCCTCATAGTTCTTGTTTTCGGTAATGTTTTTATGCTGAATTTTGGTAAAATTTACAGCATGTATTTAGGTGTCTTATAATTTTTGGAAAGCATTACGGGGTCTCTTTTTTTCATAAATTTTTTCTTCCCCTCATCTCTTGCAGGTGCAGTTGAAAGAAGAGCCTTGGGTGTTCATACAAGCGTGCAAAGCACCATCGGATTATGGAAGCGCATCTGGAAATTTCGCATTTATTTCCATTGCGGGCATCAATTGACGGCTTGTTGCTTCGCGTCGTTTTGCTAACACACCATATCGGGCATTTTTTATGGGCGATCGGTCTTTAGGTTTGGCGGTTGCTGTGCTCAGGATGACAAAAATGTACATGACGTTTCTGCCTAATGAGCAACGGAAAGCATCACTGCGAGTCTTGCGCATAAAAAACAGTGGTTTTAAGGATCAAATACTGTGTAAAATTTCCGTTGAGTAACGCATTTAATCGTAGTTGATGCTTTTTGAGCTCATTACGTGGAGATGCATCGGTAGATGTTGACTATCTGCATTGTGTCCTACATTCGTGACTTTGCCTATGTGTTCTCTATTGGTAAGTCCTATAGGTAACCCAAGCTGCATCTTTATTTTTTCACAGCTGTAAAAAGTAAGTATGCTGCATTATCAGACCTTTTTTTTAGTATAGCTGCGCATATCTTACTACGAAGAAACTTTTCTAAGCTGGCAATTTAAGTATGTATGAAGTATGATGAGACCCTACGAGAGACTTGACACACTGGACATGAACAGAGAGGTCGTTTCAAGCATTTAACAGCAATCGGCAAAAAAGTACGTCTAGAAGTTTCAATGTTGCGCATGCTGAGCAGAAAAACATCTGAGGCTCTCGGCGTGTTAGGAAAATTGAATAATTGCGTGCCCCATAAGCTGAACATGAAAGTGAACTGAGCTGAACATCGTCAAAGTGTAGCTGCATAAAAACACTCAGTTTTCTGCGAACAAATGAATGCCTTCGATATCTTTCACAGAACAGCATAGACGAATGTCAGTGAGTGGTTCAGCCTGGAATATGTTAGACTTTGCCTAAGGAGTCATCGAAATTTGGCTGCAGAAGATATATGTGTGATCCTTGTCTGCATGTTGCCCAATCGGTCAGAATTTCGGGCATTTTGGCATTGAAGCCAAGACGCCCTATTTTGAGCTTTGTCGTCGTATAATCTGCCACTGAAATAAGTGGCACTGAGATTTCACATAGCAGGCTGAAACAAAAACTTGTCCGTAAGTTATAAAAAGCAACGTTCGTGGCTTGCGAGCAGAAACAGGTGATGGTGAAAGCGGCGGGTTTGAGGTGAAATTCACCATCTCCCTTGTCTGACTGTGGTATCTTAATATAACAAGGATGCCTTGAGGGCGGTTGGTAGTATATTTGAAGCGCATGTTGCTGATTTCCTCAACAGAAGAACCAACCACTACCACGACAACGACGACGACAACGACAGGTACTAGGCTCTCTTATCTAACCTAATTGCATTTTGTACATATTTTGCCTATGCCTTATTAGAGAATCGTCGCAGCTGCGCAGTGCAAGATTGCAGTTCGGTCACGTGCGAAACTAATGTTAGAATTCGGAGCCCTTAGGATAGCCTCGTATCCTACAGCTCGCTCAACTTGGTTGAGGGTGTTGCTGGTGGTGATGATGTCACAGCAAATTTCTTGATCTCAGTGATAAAATGCATAGTTTCTCGCCGAAGGCCGCTGAAAATGAAAAGAAAAGATCGCTGAGGGACACTTACTCGCAACTTGCATATTGAGAAGCAATCCGCCATTGCCTAATGTTCTGCACAGCTGATACTCGGGAATATACAGAGTGCTATGAGCATGCAATGGTGGAATTGAACATAAACCGCAACTCGGCTATACAGTACAATGGCAGATGTACGTCGTCTGTGAAACACAGTGCGCCGATATGACACAAATGGGCACTTATCTCAATATTTGAGGAAAGCTGCAAGAAAGACAGTGGATGGGTTGAAGAAATTACAAATATGCAGCCAGAGACAAACCGGCTGTGTTGATTTTCTGAGTTCGTGCTAGCAGCAGTGGCTCAGAAATAGTTATTTTGGCACTCTTCTCTCTTATCGAGCACACGCTCCGCACAAGAGGCAACTGGGTCAGGGCTGTGTTGCATTCCGCTTTGATATCCTCGCCTAAAGAGAGTCGTACAAAAAGTCTATGGCATTTAAAACGTTCCTTATACTATGTTACTTCGCTTAAAATGCTTTCCACTAACTGCTGACTGTGGTGACTTCGAGTGTGGGCGTATGGCGTTAAGTCTTATTCCATTAGTCCTTGCAAGAATGGCCTACTATGAATATTCTAGCCGCATGCCTCCCAGCTGATGCAGTAGACGTGAAAACTTTATAAATTCATATGTGCAGATACAGTACGGAGTGTCCCAAGATCACTTTTCTTCCACCAGGGCAGTATTTAAAAAAAAGACTCTCCGTTGAGTTGAATTCTAGCATACGAGCTTCACTCCTATGGGACACAGCTGCCCGCAAGCGTCTCTTCATATAGTCATGCATACGTCTACTAAAGCACTCTATCTGCAGGTCACCCAGAGTGGGCAGTTAAGGCGCCTTTTTTCACAACGAATTATTATTGTTATTTAAAATAAACAACCGCATAAATCTTAAGCAGATAGCCCTGTGTAGCATACAAGCTCAATAGTCTTTCGCGCTGTTAACCAGGGCGCCAAAAGAGAAGGCGCATGTAAATTGCAGAATTGCCTGTGTCGCAGCGACGCATTGTGAGGCAGAAGTGCCGATTTAAAGGCAAAAATACGTTATTTACCCTTTAAAGAAATCAAAAGAAACTTAAGCTAACGGTAAAATGCCCTGAAGAACACCTTGATGGTTCTCCATGCGGCCACCTCCCAAAATTTTAGTGCCGGCGAATGAATGCCGTCGATATCTTGTCCAGAATAATATGCAACAAGGGGTACATATAATTGTTGTATAAGAAGCAGTAGCTCGGAACTTTTGCATATAGGGTCACTAACAATGGGCTGCTGCAGAGCTTCTTGGGCCCCGTATCTTCGGATGGCCCTAGTGAGAATGTGTTCAGAACCCTTGAGCATGGTGTTGTGTCCCATATATTGATGTGCTTCGTATGATCAGTGCTCGTGGCAGGAAGAAATGGTAGAACAATTCTTAAAAACATACATATACTTCACTTCAGTTCGTTAGCAAAACAACGCTCGATGACTCTGGGAGCAGGCAGGCGCTGAAAGAGAAACCAGCCCGTTTTTGCTTTGAAGCTTGCTTGCTCTAGCGTCATTTCGTTATATCAACTAACTACCATAAACGTGTTTTATAATCCCTTAGGTAGCGTTCTTAAGTAACACATCTATACGTTATCGAATTAGGCAATGATACTTCCGTGTCTTTTTCTTCCCTCGCGAACATACCATACGAACATTCTGTATTTGCTGGTATAGCGTTTTCGATCAATTCGCTTCAGAATTTTGGAAACACTCGTTGTTACAGTACGCTAGAAGCATGAAACAGTCCCTGAATGGGGACCGTTAATGAAGCGCTATGACCTACATGTGACCAAATTCGGTTGGCGATGTTACTCATTATGATGAGACTGCTAGTTTGCTGGTTGAGGTTCATTGGTAAATACTGTTTGCGCAAAACAAGCACATAAACAGAAGGGCGAGCGACTTTCACTTCGAGCTAAGATGACTCACTAGAGTTGGCCGTGGCCTAATTTGCATTTATGCTCAAAATCTGAAGCTTGCCAAAATTTACTAACCCCGCACTGGGACACGGAGTGGAGTTGAACATTATTCAGGTGGAATTCCTTGTTTCGTACAATATATTACCGGGTTAGTGAGGGCTGAATGAGACCAGTAAAAAGGCATTAATCTGGCTCTTCCGGTGCACTGACAGATAGAAGTGCTATGCGCAAGCGAACACGACTCCTATGAGCATGTAGCGGATTCGAGCATAACTTAATCTATTGCGTAAAAAATTAGCGCAACATATGGCCCTCAACACTGCTCTGACGCTTTCTGCAGCTGATAGGCTTTGTGACTTCTTATAATCTGTGGCTTTCAATAAAAGTATCAGTTGTTAGCAGCGCATTGTCCTGTCTTTCTCACTTGTGAACGTCATTATGTTGCTCTAATTTTTTTACCAAGGAGGGTAGGCAGTGGATAAAAAAGCGCGATAAGTAAGTCCTGCTACGACACGTCACAAAATAAAGCCGGTAGGGGGCCGAGTACAGCGTCGCAAGCGACGGGGATATGCCGTGCATGAATAGGCATGTGTGACTATAGCCTGAGGCTGCACCGTGCGGTTACGGGGTGATGTAAAACGGTCGCTGGCTTCTATTCCGACATTTATTAGTTCTCTCTTCTCTACGATAAAGAAGAAGCGGGGATAATTTCTTTGTTTTGCGATTCTTGTTTGAAGTTATCAGTCCAGCTCAGATATGAATACCCGAGAACAGCGAGAAGAGGGCTAAGACGTTCAACCAGATGTTTCCACTTGGTAAACAACCACAAAATAGAATACATATTTAATGCAGTTTGGGGTTGAGAACTCGCTTCTTTTGTGAAGTTGACGGATGTGTGTTGAACAAAATGAAGTGATATCGAGTGGTATGCCTGGATATTGCATGTATAGAAAGAGCATTGCGATATCAACGAGGCCGAAGGAAGGCAATGTGAATCATATTCAGCAAAGAGTAGGCAAATATACAGGTATGTGCCCTCAACTGTCCGCGGCGATACGCAACAGTAAAGGGTCCGACGTGGCGTGCCCAAGTGCCTTGTTGAACAATCGAAATTGAACGAAAGCCTTTGCTTGAACCTACTACCGAATGAGGACCAGGCGCAGATTTAAATCAAGATTTATAGATTTTTATTTTTGCTTTCAGCACAGTTGATTTTCTTTCTTTAGAGGCACTAAGTAATAACAACGTCACGACTCTAGGCTTATGATGAATTATGTAGTGATGTCTTAACTGTTGTACTGTGTCATCGTTATGGAGTGTTTGCAATTATACTCGCTCGAGGTCATGTGTCACGTCACTAACCACACGACCGATCCGGTTTTTTCTGTCACAATACTGACGCCGAGTTTCCGTTGAATGGGTCCCTTAACGCTGTTCCATTAAAATAAAACGAGTTGGTAATTTTTCGCGTTAAAGTTCACGGCACCAAGGAGAAAAAAGAAAATACAAACCGCACGAGACAGGCGCTCTCTCCCAGGTGATATTATTAAGAAAACAACACTGAATATATAGAAAAATACCAGTTCAGGGCAAACAGTTAAGGGTTCGCACTCCTGAAGCGGGAGGAAATATTTTGGCCATTCTCAGTTTGTGGCCTTCAGGCGCATTTTGTAAATAATTAAGATATACTCGTAAAATAACGGACTATTCAACTTGTCATCCATGCTGCGCTGTATACAAGCTCTCTGATTGGGTCCCTGAATTCCGAAAGAGCACAACGTTTGCCGGTGATATAATTTTGCTACACGTCTCATGAGCATAACGTCCATCTCCGAAAACGATTCGGGCAGAAATAACTTGCCAAACGTTTCTGACTTTGTTTATTCAGCAACACCGTTGTACTGTCAAATCACTGCACCGCACAAAGGAGAGGTAGCCAGTATCCACCCGGACACGGTTCTACCGCCTGATGGGCTGTGCGACATCATGATCCTGTGGATAAGCCAATATAGTAGCGGTGTTTACGAAGGTAAGAAGAAAAATACTGATCGTTTCATCCCTGTCAGAAACTCTGTCTGTCACAATGCAGCCAAGGGCAACCTGAGCTGATGTATCCAGTCGCTGCGCAGCACAGCCTGTAGGGACAGATGCTCAGAACAGTGAGCAGGAGTACCTGCTGCAATAACTGCTAGGCCATGGATTGATGCATGAGCGTCCATGCTGGGCCGAAGCCACAGATAGGATTCGCCACCTTGAGTAGGTCAATATAAGGACACCCTGATTTGAAACGCTCTTGGTCAAATGTCTCATCGTTCTGTATCGTTTTGTTTGCAAACATAAGGGCGAGCGCGGGCTACTTTGAGCAGAAGATGAAACCAATCACAGCACCGCTAGCGCATTGCTGTTTGTTCTTCACGGCACAGAATAAATGTACACAGCTTTCTGGAAACAGTAGATGAATAATTTTTTCTTGGGCTGGGCCTCAAACACGATATGAACGCAAGACAGGAACAGTTACTGCACCATGTAAGGAAACCACGCTGTCAAGCATATATGAAGTCTGGTGTGAATTGATCACCTCGAAGTACAAGCAGTGCTATACAACGGTTTGAGCGAGACCGGCAAAGTGATGTGCAATAAAGGTAAGGAAACAATCGGAGAACAGTGTATTGCAAAACTACAGGTGTTCACTTCTTCTCACTTTGCACATCATCTTCATATACTTTGCACAAACACCCGAGCTTTCTTGTTTAGACAGTTCTTTCTCATCTCGAGAATCCTCGTCATGACCGGGTGTACGCTAACGAAAAGGCTAAAGTGAGCCGGGAACGACTGCATGCTTAGTCATAGCACGGCCAAGCTTCAGAATGTTGCGCTGGTTCTTTTCTACATCACTTAATGAATAAGCGCTCTTCGACGTCCTCTACATCTTGCTATGGGGAAAGTATGCCTGAAAGTGTTCGCCAAGTTGTGATACAAAATAAGCTCATCCTATACTAACCAAGATTATAGAAAATAATAGCAGCAAGGTGGCAAGAGAAGCCTTTGGGAGCTCTGGTCTCTGATCTTGCGCAGGTGATATGTTACTATATTTGAAATGAAATATTCCCAAATGATGTGGATTCTAGCACTGCAAGTATCCCAGAAAGAGAACACAGAAAAGATTAGCACCCTACAGACCTGACCTGCAAGTGTGGAAGAAAGAGATGAAACTACCTTACTGACTGACTGACTGACTGACTGACTGACTGACTGACTGACTGACTGACTGACTGACTGACTGACTGACTGACTGACTGACTGACTGACTGACTGACTGACTGACTGACTGACTGACTGACTGACTGACTGACTGACTGACTGACTGACTGACTGACTGACTGACTGACTGACTGACTGACTGACTGACTGACTGACTGACTGACTGACTGACTGACTGACTGACTGACTGACTGACTGACTGACTGACTGACTGACTGACTGACTGACTGACTGACTGACTGACTGACTGACTGACTGACTGACTGACTGACTGACTGACTGACTGACTGACTGACTGACTGACTGACTGACTGACTGACTGACTGACTGACTGACTGACTGACTGACTGACTGACTGACTGACTGACTGACTGACTGACTGACTGACTGACTGACTGACTGACTGACTGACTGACTGCATACTACAGCATCAATGAGAGCTGTGGATTAGTTTCGATCGCTAGTTTTTCTATTCTGTGCGCCTAAATCTAATATCAGTCCGTAATCCGAGGTATTGCTCCCATTTCGCGAGAAAGCACAAAGTCAGTCGCTTTCTCGAGGAATACAACCCGGCCATAGAAATACAATACCAACGCAGTGCTTCGTGAAGCAGGGAGCAGGGCAGAAGTTCGAGCGTGTTGGCTTTTCACAGTTGGACACACATATATGTGTGTTTTTCTGGTTATTATGTTCGCGCTGTTTTTTTCGCACTGCTATTGCCCTCATCACACTTTTTCAGGTCACGCATCGAGAAGACGTCTTCGGATCCACAACTACAATTCGCAATCGATATGCGGGGCTGTTTAATTTCGCCTCCACTGACATACGGCTACCGCGGCTTTGTTAGAACCCGTTAACTAGTTCTGAAACCAAAGCTCTATAGACAATTATCAAGCAAAGAGGGCACAAGGAACCTTCGCTTTCTTTGTCTCATTCCCATTCGTTTCAGGAGTGACGCGAATAGGTAGTAAGTAGTATCCTAGTGGGCAGTGGTGTGCGCCGCCGAGAACCCGCCCTCTGCGATCATGTGAGCCTGGACGGCTTGGCTCACATGTTTTTTTTATGTACTAGTTCATCAGTCTCTGAGGAATTAAGGCTGCAGTCAGGGTGAGCTCCTATTTAGCACCTGAATCTGTACCAGCTCGTCCAGGTCGCTGCCTTAATTAATGCGACTCCTATTACCCAGTGCTTGTGCGGTCAGTGTGTTACTTGTCGGGTGTTCTTCTCGCCATTTTTTTTAACTCGGAGGAATTTTCCTGGCGTTTATCTTCAATCCAGCTCCATCTCACGTTAATGAGCATTGCAGTGGGTGCAATGAGAGCTTCCGCTTTCAGACGGTTACCGGTCGGAATGGCATCCTTTGCTAAATAGGAACAAAGAGATTTAAACCTGATTAATACACTGCCATCAAGAAGCTGCTTGCTGCGTCTGAAATTTCTGCACCTTTTACTTCTTCCATCGTAAACTGCAATTTTATGCCTAACGCATATCTAGCCTTAGTAACTACGAGGGAGCCACCAAAAAACTATCGGATTTTTTTTAACACTTTACTTAGCCGGAACAAAGTTACGTCGATAGCCTCTTTTCCTCGGAACAATGTCAGGTAGGAAACGGCCCACTCGATGTCTATATTCAGTCTCCAAGTACAGCAGAAGCAGTTACTTAAGCAGCTGTGTACATACTGTCAACACTTTTCTTCTTTTTTTTTCTTTTCTGCTTTTATTCCATGTCTGTAATTTGTTTTCAGATTTGCCTTTGCCGTGATGTATTTTTTTGTGCCATTAATATATGTCTATGTTTTTAGGGGTTTAACGTCACAAAGTTATTCAGGCTATTAATATAATATAATGGTTCATTTTTACATTTACTGCGCAACATATATTTTGGAGATATCGCATTTGGCATGGTGTGCGCTTTTTAATTGTGTCCAAAGCTCTCGCAGGTGCTCTATGTTGATGGAGAGTTGGTTAGGTGAGGTTCTGACAAAAAAAAAAAGAAAAATATGTAGCGTCTGTTCCACTCAGTGTGTCAGGTGAATGTCAGTAGCGGCCAAGAGAGAACATGGCATGGTGTGCCTATTTCGTGCTCTGGTGCACGCTTGTGACACCCCAGAGGTGACACCCCTCTGAATGCAAAAGCACTGCCGTGCTTAAATATCTCAAAGAACTCCAGTTGGTCGAAATTCATCTGGGGTATTCCACTGTAGCGTTGATGCAACCGATGCACCACCTTCGACGAATAAAATAGCATGAATTATTGTTATGTCTTCTTATATCCCAGAGTCAGCGTACAAGTTTTTCAAGCGCCTGAACTTGACCGCAACATTTTTGTTTACACTGTCATGGAGTGGCTCACCGAACGCTACTTTAAACTTAGTGAGGGCCACTGGATTTTCTGCGGAGGCCAACAAACTCTACCACGAGGTCAACTGCCGTGGCTTTGGTATCAAGTCAGACTTCCCCGACATTACGGTGGATGCAGGATTACTTCCAATATTCAAGGTTAGTCCGCAACATTTAATATTTATATTTCGTTTTTTATTTCGCTGTCATCTGCTGAATGAATGGCTGTCGTGCTTTGGCATCAGACGGCCTACAGTCGAGAAAAACACCAACATTTGAATTGGACTCGGCGACGATTGGGCGGCGTTGGGCTGCTCAAGAGAAGGCAGCTTTCTGATTACACGGCAGCTGAAATCAGGCTTGTACTATATACTCACACCTCTCATAGATGTAGTGCAACCGGAATTCCAATGAGAAATGTTTAAATGAGGGTTAGTTACCATGATTGTCCCAAGCTTTTAATTTTTCTTTAAGCATGTTTAAACCCAACAGTATTTATCGTTAAGTGGGAGAGTAAAGTCAGAGGCACCCTTAGACAGTGCGGTGTTGTCAGCGTTCACACGCTGCGCGAGATGTTAATAATATTAATGGGTTTTTGGGGAAATGAAGTGGCGCGGTGTCTGTCTCATATATCGGCGGACACCTGAACCGAGCCGTAAGGGAAGGGATAAAGGAGGGAGTGAAAGAAGAAAGGGAGAAAGAGGTACCGTAGTGGAGGGCTCCGGAATAATTTCTACCACCCGGGCATCTTTAACGTGCACTGAAATCGCACAGCACACGGGCGCCTTAGCGTCTTGCCTCCATAAAAACGCAGCCGCCGCGGTCGGGTTCCAACCCGGGAACTCCGGATCAGTAGCCGAGCGCCATAACCACTGAGCCACCGCGGCGGGTTCCACGCACAGAAGTGGCATTGAAAGTGACGTGTGGGATTCCTGTGGTAGAAATATTACATTGAAATTCAACGGAATGGAAATAGATGTTTTTGGATTGACGACCATGTATAGTTCCGCCATCGCCTCTGCTGATACCTGGGTCCATTAGAAAAGAATGTCCTGCGCCGGTATCGGTAACGGCTGCGAAATAAGGGTGAACATTTTACATGACGATCACAGAAAGCGATGCGAGTGAGCTCAGAGAGCAGCTGGATACGCCCTCTACGATTAATTTGTCCCTTTGTGTGTAGGAAATGATTTCACCCTAAGCCACGTACTGGTAGTGCTTCTGGACGATAACGGTGGGAGGGAATGCTGGGGGAGCTGCGTAGGTGATCAGTCCACGGGCGTGGATTGGGGATGTGGCTTAGCTCGTGTCTACTTCTGCAACTGGAATCTGCTTTTCTCACTCCGTCTTTGAACTCGATTTCGGAGTTTCTTTCAATACTTTAGCTGCTCACCGGAGTGTGAGCAAACTGGCCACAGTGGCAGGCAATTAGATTAACTATGGTCGGTAGAGTTCTCGTGATCTCGTGATGTCATTACAACCGGCCTCCCTGGTCGACCGCAATTAAAGAATTCAACTGTATTCTAAAGATTCGGCTGGAAAGAAAACAATACTGTATAGAATGTCAATTCTGCTTATGAGGCGTGTAGGTAGGTCCGAGAAGAAAGGGAAGTAGTACTTGTGTGGGAGGGATATTTAATGCTATCGTATTCTGCCCTTAAGGGTAGGTTAGGCGTCGCTTAGGATTTTGTTTTTAGACCGTAGCCTGGGAGAGCAGCGTGGAGGAATTCAAGTGGTTCTGGAGACCACCTTTACTGGGCCCTCTAAGCAATGAACCCCGACTGCACTGTAGAGCAGCGGCTGTAGAGCATCCCGATCGTAGATGTCTTGGCATGGACAACGTTGTGGCAGAAACATGGCACTAGAGTAATACGCGCTGTCGTTGACAACATGGTTGCAGAAACGCAGCACTGAAGCATAGGCCGCCGGCGTACATTGTTATGGTAAATTAGCACTGACGACAACAAAGTTGAAGATGCGCATAACTAGCTCCCTAGGTCAGTGGACACGTCAATCGCGCTTTCAGGTACGGGGCAGTGGTGCGCTCCTACAAAATAACTGTGCTTTCGCTCAATATTTCGTGCTTAAACCGCATTTCATTTTTTTCTGCCGATGTTCCTTCTAGTGTCGGTTCACCACTTGCATTAGAGCTTCGATCAGGTCGGCGTGTTTGCGCGAAACCTTCTCTCCAATGTTTTGAGGGCACTTGTTTCTCTTGCGCAGGAGCTGTCTGTCGTTCTTCAAAACGTCGGTTACCCAAAAACAGAGACAATCACGTTCCTGATGTTTAGAGTACGCGGGACCCTGCAGAAGACGGACCAAGTTACTATCCAGAAGATGAGCCCGTGAGGACGCATGCAATCTTTATGCTTTTGGGGTGCGTTGTACGCGTAATGACACGCAGCTAGGACGGCAAGCAGGCAGGCAGGCAGACCGCTGCTTGGAAAAACCATTTTCTAGTATGTGCCTCGTGCCAGTCCCGACAAATGTCTGGCAGCAGTAACAGCGCGCATTAGGGACAGCGGTTCGCTTCTTTCCAACTTCCGGAGCTACACTTCACGTGACAGCAATGTCAGCTATACTTTAACGCTTTAAAATCTGATATGAAATCATATGTGTCTAATATGAAATGATAGGTGTTACATATACGTTATGTGTGTCACAGCTGTGTTTCCGTGCGTTCATATGGGCAACTATGAGTTATATGTGTCAAGAAATATGCCTTGTATGACCACACATATATCTGATAGGAGTTCATATGAGTCCCACATATGTCTCGTATTAAAATGTGTTGCATACGAGTTAACTCGCGTCACAAAAATCCCGAGTGAGCATACATGTGCTTCCTACGGGTTGCGAGCTCATAAGTAACTCAAGTTTCACTTTTGAACTTATGTTTTGCATTAAGGCGGAAACTCGAGATAATTGGAAAAAATTGCAATTCATACTGGCTAGCACTTCTTTTTTTAAACACGAAGGACAAAGCACACATACGCACGGGACGGACGCTAGTCTTCAACTGTCGTTTATTTGGCGGCAAGGTGTATATCGCAGTCTGGATAACAGTGTCTTAATCAATCACGTACGCCCAGTCTCACTGCAGCCTGTAAGGCACGATAATTCTTTTTATGACAAAGCTACTGAAGGCGCGCTGACACAAGTAGTTCCTTCTTTCTTTATCCACTTCAAAAATTTATCGTTCCGATCACATCCTCACTGCGGCTGGTACACTTAATTGTACCCTGAAATACATGTTTTAAAAATTTGCTAGGGCACCGTTTGCAGTAGTCAGCCAGATGACCACAAGCCGACATTTATTTTACTGCCAAGCCGCTCACTCGGGCATCGTCCTGACTGCCCGATGTATGGCTTAGTGGGATTTTCTACACGACATTGAATTTGCATGTTACGAACTGAGTTGCATGGTTTGCAGTGCAACTTGGCTGCCTTGCTGCACCCTTCAAAAGATGGCAGAAGCGAGCTAATTTCTTCGGTGCTGTCAGAACAAGCTATACGCCACACATTTCCGCCTCTTTATTTAGATGGTGCGACACATTGTGCCCATACGGCATCGTCACAAGCCGAGTTTATCGATCAGGTTCTTTACGGTTTGGTCAATTTCCAGTAATTGCGTTTTCAAAATTCTAAAAAAAATATGATATATCTATTACTAACGGCCGGCTAAAAACATCTGATTAGAACCAGGTGCCTGTTGGGAATAGTTAAAAGCTATTTATTTGAATTCAGTTAATCACTTTACCAGTTAACATGAGCCGACCTTTTTTTTTTTTTTGACAGCGCCTCGAAGATGACGTAGCTCCCGTCCGGAGCGCGTGCGGAAGCGCGCGTTTCACTCCAGGCTCAAATAGACGTTTTACCAATCCAATCCAATCCAATCCAATTTACGGGCGCCAACAATACTATTACTATGCCGCGAAGAGCTTCCTTCAAAAGGCAATTTTAAAAAAATAGTCGCCGGCTTCCCTGAGGCATCTGGTATATACGAGACACATAAGGCACACATCTATAAGATTTTTCAATACGCTGCTAATGCGGTTCCCTTTCGCGAATAGTGTGAGTGTTGCAAAGTTCTCCATGGACGATTGTCACAGTTCGAGAAACAAGCCCCTCGTGGTGCCGCTCAGCTGGCCGTACTGGCACTGGCCTCCCTCCCTACTTTCCAGGTTTGATAAATGAGCCTGTTCAAAATCCCTGCAGGAAACGCTTTGGGAATGGAAGCGAAAAGCGCTATTCATCGGCACTTGCCGTTGGCGCGAAGCCGTCCGCATAGATACCGAGCAGCGGTGACGGCAAGCCGGTTCGTAGGCAAATGGTAGCTTGGACAGCAGTCAGCCAATATGTGCCCACAATAAAGAAAAATCCATATCTATACGAGCACGAATACTTTGTCGTCGTCGAGGTAAGCGTGGTGGTCGGCTGCGGTGTAATTAAACATGACCTGGAACTGCAGCAGACAACGGAATTGTGGCAGACTGCTGAGTATCGCAGCAAGGCACGCATGATTTTGTTTCTTCTAAAACAATCGGTTCACATCTATAAAGCGCACGTTGGATAAGTCCCCCTGCACGACCGACCAATAGAACAAGATAAAAAGGCGCGTTGGCTGTCATGGGCTTGGAACGCTGTTTAGAAAGTAAACATGAAACAATAACTTGCCATTATGCAGAGTTCAGGTCACTTAGTTTTAAAAAAAAATGGCAGTGGTTTAACTTGGCTAAACTTGGCATTCAGCGAAAAGCAAGCACGCTTGCTAAGCGTCTGAGGCTCTTCATTGGCAGCTCCGCTACACGCTCCGCTCGCGACAGCCGTTCTATATAGACCCACACGACCACGTGGCAATGGCGTGGTATCACGTGGTCTTACGACACCCCCATCGGATGTCGTCACGTGGCGTCACATCACCCCATCGGATGCTTTTAAAGTCAAAGGCCAACCTAACGGTGAACCAATGTCGAAGGTTAAAGGTCAGAGAACAGCGGTCAACTAAAGGTCATGAGTCAAGGTCAGGGGTCAAGGGTTCGACAGCGTAACTGTACCACGTGCAATCATACACGGCTAAAGGGGTTTGTTTGAAGGTCGCTCAATGTCATTCTCCAGCCTACATGACGATTGCTTTACCACGCTCACTCAGCGAGAATGTATCTTTAACGCAATCTTGAAGCAGAAAGAAATTTATGTTGTAAAGCCACCATTTCGGTATTAACTGGGAGCCACGCTCGAGCTGCTTCAGTCTGAGAACGCCGCCATTTGTTTGCGAAGGTGTGTACTGCGTTACACCGCTTGCCGAATTTTTCATTCTTTCCATTTTTTTCAGGTACCTTGGACTCCTCGTGTTCATGGCTTGGTTAGAAATATCGAAGGACAAAGTTGTACATTGCATCGCATCGTGGAACAAACTCGGCCTCCCGGATCCATACGCGATGTCGTTTGTGAGTATTCTGCAGTATCCACATTTGTGGGGCACGAAACACAGGCATTCGACGCTAAAGTCTGAACGTGCTATATTTGTTTATTTTTTTTATGTCGCGCATAAAATTATTCGCATGCCGCGTGGGAAGAATTTTTTTCATCCATTAGCTTGAGCTCAGCTGAAGAAGATTACTCTCTTTTTGGTTATTTTTGTTCAAGTTTCTGAACTTATTCTTTGGCGTGGGTTCCAGAAGTGCTGCCTCTACTGCGTGTCTTCAGAAGTTGAACCTTCATGTTGAGCCACAGTGCAACTTTTTTTCGGCGTCAGGCTGATGCCTTGTCAACCGGCGTCTTCCCTCGTGACACCTACCGTCAGTCCGACATCACACAGTGTATATGCATGATTTTGACTAAACCGTGGAAATGCTACCGTCAGCGACTTTTAAGGAAATCGATACAGGTTCAGATAGAGCTTTAAGATATTTTTTATGCATTGTTGATAAAGAAAATGCATTCTTTCTGAGAGTAAATTTGATTCGAGGTTATTCTGCGTAATACAATTGGCGCCAGGACTGAAATTAAGCTCCTATTAACATGCTATGGGTGCTCGTCGGGGACCAATGCGGACAAATATAGCCGTATCGTATATAAATCTACTCTTCATATTATTGAAAATTTGACAAAACAGGATGTTTACTGGGCACATATTCCTGGCAAGCCTGTGCTGAAGTCTAATGATTAAAGCACCTTTTTTGCAGACTGCCCACTGACGTCATCGGGGTGGGGGACACGGTGGTGAGGTATCGCCCTAATCGGTTCCCAGCTGTTGCGAGCAGCGATTTTAAAAATTGTTCCTAAATTATAGGGACAAATTTGACTTGAATACCCGTAAAGACCACCTCTACAAATATGTTGCGCTAGAAAATACTCACCTAAAACATTTCAGGGGGCCTTTAACGTGCACTGACATCGCACTGTACACTGTCCTCTAGCATTTGGCCTCAATAGAAATGCGACCGCCGCAGCCGAGATCGAACCCGCGTCTTTCGGGTGAGCAGCCTACACACTCAACAATTTCTCACCCATAAGGGTGCAAATCAGCTGTCCCCAGACGAACACCCTTTTGGGTGCTAAAAATGGTGCACAGACCAGCACCCTTAAGGAAGGGTGCACAGCATGAAAGTTTAGAGGGCGCGCATCAGGCCAAGGCTTTTGCTTCATGGGTGAATCAATGTGGAGCACCCTTACAACATGCATTCATAGAGGTGGTACGGAAAAATAGTACCCTTTAATGAGGGTGCAACCATTACATTCTCTAAAGTATCATTAAGTGCACCCTTCCTTTAGGGTGCTGATCCCTGTACCCTTTTTTAGCACCCAACAATTGGAAATGAATGTTCGCCTGGGGACACCTGATTTACACCCTTAAGGGCGAGAATTTGTTTAGTGTGTAGCAACATAACCGCTTTGCCACCGCGGCTGCTCAGAGCATATTGTACCTTGGGCACTTTTTCTGTGCAAGAAAGAGTTTTAGTGGCTTAATACACTCTTGACAGGTGCTATATGCGTTCTTAATAAGCTGATTTAGACCTGATTTAATTAAGTTAGGCTTAGATACATCAACTACCATGAAGTATGACTCAACTTAAATTCATCAGAAATTACTCAATAAATATTCTTGACTACGTACAACAACTATTTTGTTCAAATAACCGTGATAATGGTCAACAGTGGGCCATTTTTGTTCAGAAACTATTGTGTAAGCAGAGGTTGTAAAGAGAAATCATGTGAGCATGCAGAACATCCCTACAATGCTTACTTGATTTCCCGGACGACTGTTGAAGACAGACTGTTTTTCACATAGTTGAGGCCAACCCCTGGTGATCTGCTGCTCACACAGCCACCAACAGAATAGCCCAAAACAGGATTAAATCAATAGTAGGAAGTTCTGGCGGGCTACTCGATTCATTTCGATGAAAGGGAAGACTGCGCCAATAAAACGCTGAGAAGAAGGAAAAGTACGAGCACCATGGCTCCGAACGTGGAGTTGTAATCCTTTTGTTTGCCTCTGGTCCGCATCCTATTCGCGCAGATTTTACTTTACTCGAATGAGAGAATTCAATGCTTGCCATAACAATATCTGAAAAGCGGTTAGCTACCAAAATATGAATGTAACAGCTTGCATTGGAATTCGAAAATAGAAAACTTCATATGCATGTAAGGGGATATTCTGTCCGTTGGAAAAATTCGCTGATTATGAACAGTCGGATAAATTCACGTCTTAGCACAGAACATTGTAATGTTCCCCAGAGTGACCATAACTATCACAAGACATGCAATTTTGCCGCAATTTGGGGTTTATGTGGAATATTACATCTAATATATCGAAACATATAATGCAATATACATAGCGCTTGTCCTTTCAAATACTTTCTGAAAGAAGTTCATTTCCCGAATTCAACTGCAGTGCCTATGAGCCCAAATTTACTGTTTGTGCGCTCTGCAAAGCCAGAACTGAAAACAAACTTATATTTCCAAATATAATATTAGCTGAGTATCCGCAAATCAATATTTTATTCAGAAACCATTGAGTAGACTAAACATTCATCGGGTTCATGTTAATTTCATGTTGGTTCAATACGAGCCCCACAAGGTGTCAACCTAAGCTCAAAGTCATTTCTGTAAGGAACCAGTTTTCATAACGAAAAGAACAATAATCGTCAGTTTTGTTATAATTGAGTACTCTTTCACTTGAGAATGCTAATTTTCGAAAATATAAGGCTGTTAGATATAGACAAGATGGTTTCAACATTTATTCTTTCAGTAGTTGCTTCTATCATTTCAGCGAAGCGGGTTTATAGGTGGGATACTCCGTTTCAATGTAGCACAAAAGCAAGACGTAGCACGCAAAAAAGACGAAGGCCGGCAGTGACGCAGGGAAAACTCCCTCTTTTAGTGCTGCAGGAACGCTTACTGTTAGACCTCAAATATACCTTCATACTAACACCTTAAGAAGCAACGCGTTACTGAATGCTAATGTAATGATGTTCCTGAATACTTTACTCGGTTTCTCTTCCATAGGAGTACCTATCACTAATAATACCAAAATTCAAGCACGTGTGCGTGTTTGGGGCCCATGCACTAAAATTAATATTAACCCACTTATCGAATCCACAGAAAAGTAGTCAAGTTTATTTAATTCAAATACTCCTGCATCGTCCGATTCTCGAAATGACATGATGAAAACTAATTGAATTGAACCGTTTGAAAATAGAAGAAAAACTTCGCCTTGAATTTATTACCTTTATTCGCAACATGAACTAGAAATTGATCCTGCACCATACCTGTAAGTTTCTGAAACACGGCACACCCATCACCTTAACTTCTTGCTTTGCCTGAACCGATGCTCTCAATTTTTCATGTTCTTTCGCCGGGCACAATACCGGATTGGAAGACCTTTTGGAATCACAGTGGAGTGCACCAAAGTCCCTGCCTTATGCTGAGTGTAGTTTTGTTGTATGTTTTTTCTTCGCCATTTTTGAATAGCTGAATGCCCTTGTAGCACATCAGTTTTTTTAGTGTCGTTTTGCTCTGTTTTTGTATTTTATTCTGCTGCTTCGATCGTTTAAAATCCGCAGTAAATAAAGATATCAAAAAGTCTGCTTCCAACCTACCTCCGCATGGTCTTCTTCACCTTACTATATCTTTTGTGGGTTACAGGAAAATGCGATCGAAAGCATCGTCAGCTTGCCGGACGGAAGCACCAAATATGCAATCGCCCTCTCGCTGATCGCACTTCAGTATAATGGTGTGAATATTTCACCAATAGCGAAGGCGAACGAAGGATTTGTGGTTGGGATGCCCTATTCCAACTTCAAGACGTCCGAAAATTTCCCAGATGTAAGAGAGAGTCACGCCCTCTTTTTTCAGATATATACATCACCTGACAATCTGCTCTTGTCACCTAGCAGGTGTAAGACTGCGTAATTTTCTCAATCTCATTAAGCGAGATGGGTCAGCCGCTTGACTTTTTCAATGATCTTGAGAGCTTTGCGTCATAAAGTGTGCCTAAGAGAGTGCGTAGCGCAAACTGGGCTCCAAGATGGAAGGCGGGCTTCAAGTTTCATAAAAAATTCCTGCCGTTTTCAAGCGGTGCCTACCCTTCCTAAATGCAGCCCTAGGGGACTGGAGAGTTACGTTTTAAACAAAACCATATGTTAATTCAAACCACTGGTGGATACATGATGTAAATATAGTTTCTAGCAACTTAAAAGATGAGCCGGTTACAGATATAACTAGCCACTGCTTCTATCCAAAAATATGAATAAAATAAAAACGCGAAAAAAATCGCTGCATGCTCAAACTGTACACTCACTTCAGGAGATTCTTAGGGCGAAAATTTTTCTTCCTCTAGATACATTCAGGCGGGTTTTGAAGGATCAGGAAGATCGGTTTTATTTTAGCAAACTTGGACCATAACGTATGTCCATGCTTCACGTGAAACGCCGCTGCTTTGCGCAATTGTTTATCTTTAAGGCACATCCCATTTGATTCAGGGCTTGTATTCCAAAATTTTATCACTTCTTTCTCAGCACTTGGACAATATCGGCTCATAGAAAAATTAGCTGCGGTTCAACTACCGCTGAACCTGGTTAGAGAGCGAAAACTGTGGTGTATCAGGCAAGTAGACGCGGCGTGGCCTGTGTAACGTTGAGTGCGTTCCGCACACTGGATAGGCAACGCCCGCACCGTGCCAGGTGGCGGGTTAACTAATGGTTGATCGCGAGAGATTGGTCACCCAATGAAAGCTGCGGCATATATATTGCTGCAGTAGAGCGTGTCTGCCATAACATTGTCAGCGCTAATGCATACAGCCCGCATCTCTCTCTCCCCACCACCACGTACTTCAAAGCGCGACTGAGGCGTCCACTGTCCCAGGGAGCCAGTTATGCGCCTTCTTTTCCTCAAAGCTATGGGAGTCTAGAACGTTGTCAACGTTAACGCCAAAGAACACAAAGAACGCCGATTGTCTATAGCGTAAGTGCCGCGTTTCTGCTACAACATTATGAACGCCAACGCATGCAGCGCACATCTGGCACTACCCCAACGTAGCTTAAAACGCGACTGAGCTGTCCACCGTCCCAGGGGGCCAGTTGTGCGCCTTTTCTTTCCTTTCGAAGAAAATTGAAGACTTGTTTTTAATAATAATAATTGGTTTTTGGGGAAAGAAAATGACGCAGTATCTGTCTCGTATATTTTATTTTTTATTTTATTTTTATTTAGAACATACTGCAGGCCTACAGTAGGCCCATATCGTTGGACACCTGAACCGCGCCGTAAGGGAAGGGATAAAGGAGGGAATGAAAGAAGAAAGGAAGAGAGAGGTGGCGTAGTGGAGGGCTCCGGAATAATTTCGACCACATGGGGGTCATTAACGTGCACTGACATCGCACAGCACACGGGCGCCTTAGCGTTTTGCCTCCACAAAAACGCTGCCGCTGCAGTCGGGTTCGAACCCGGGAACTCTGGATCAGTAGCCTAGCGCCCTAACCACTGAGCCACCGCGACGGGTTGAAGATTTGTTTTTAAAATTGGTTTTGAGGAAAGGAAATGGAGCAGTAATGGTCTCACATATATCGGTGGACACCCGAATCACGCCGTAAGGAAGGAATGAACGTGGTTGGGCTGAAGGTCAGCTGAAGGTCAAACTCCGGCGTACGTGAAACGCGCCGCAGCTAGCCCAGTGAAGCTTTCGCTTCAAAACAATGAAATTTTGCTTGGTCGACCTGTCTCGTTTTCTTTTTCGCCTAGCACCAACTAGGCGTATTAGCTTTCCTCCACCTAACACGCAGAGGCGTTAATAATATATTTCTTCCTTAGATCTGCAAACATGTTTTGCCCTCCGGAAAATTAACGCCGATGGGTCACTACAACGACACAGCGGCCTGCATTACGCATTTCAATCCGAAGAGCAATCCACCTGCGGCCTTCTCCTTCGAGACGGCTGAAAGCATTCAGGTTAAGGTGTGCATGCTCTCTCATGATCTCGTCATGCCAATCGGGCTCCATCTGAGCCATGTACACCAAATTTGCAATATCTTTTATTTTTGTGTATGTCCATATGTATATTACTGTTGCGTTAAACACGCAAAAAGAAACGTAAAGCTCTTATATCCTTCAGGGGTCACCCATTTCTATTAAACTGAACATACAACACAGACAAAGCACCCTAGAGGTCGGATTTCTATCGAAAGAAGACTCCTACGCACAGCTCGCATATGCCTGCAACGAGCAACTATGGAGTAGGTACCCCGAATATTTGCCAAGCTGTCACAGAATTAAAACGTGCTTGATGACGCCTTTGGTACGGTCCTGTAAATTATATTTTGTAACCTGTATCTATCCTGAATACCTTGTAATCTGTACCTCCTCCACCCCCCCCTCCCCCACCCCCCTTAATTGCGGCACTTTGGGTACACTCATCAGGGCAGAAATAAATAAGTACAATGAGTCAGCAGCAATTCCTTCGAAGGATCAGTGAAAACTTCGTTACTTTAGAACAGCCGGTGAGGAGCGCTGCCTCCTTCTGTTTCTTTCTTAGTGATTCCGAACGCTCCTTCTTTTGTTTCGCGTTTCTGAAGGTTTATTGTAAAATGTAAATCAGTAATTATTTTCCGTGCTGTGAATTAATTGCAAAGGTAAACCAAATGGGGAAAAAAATCCACAACAGCGATGCGTTCCATGATGTTTGATCTTAGCCGTAAGTATGATCGGCTACAATGCACACAAAATGTACCTGTCGACAATAATACAGGGTGTACAGAATGCGCAGAAAAATATACATATCGACAATAACACAGGATATAGAGGTAAAGAAGTGGAGAGCAACTGCTCAGAAATCTTCAACTGCGGAATACGAGGTGTTGCACCTTAAAGCATGTATTGTTCTCTGTGTAAATTCTTAAAGTATGGTTGTCAATGCTTTCATGCGCGATAAAAAGCATAAAATTTCCTATTCTTTGCAGCTGCATATTCGAATTTCGAGTGGCTTCTTCGATAATAAAAACATCGCAGTGATTCGACACTGCTCATGAATAATTAGCAATTATGGCAAAGCCAATTTTTTTTTGTGCTGATAATTCATCTTTGCTAAGGGTATAATAGCTGTGGTTTAATATCAGTATGTCGGCTGTGAGGTAATTGTTCGAGCACTCGACTGACATGTGGGAGGTGCGGGGTTCGATCCCCAGTAACGCCGCTCACCCACCAGTGATACATCGGGATCAAACTTTTTCCTGGTCTGGTGCTCGGCTTATCAGGGGGTCAAATGCTTTGGAAACGGGTCTTTAACAACAGGTTGGGTAACCAAAGGCACCACGTGTCATGGTGCTCTTTGGTCATAGCTGCCCTTTCACCATAAATTCATCATATTTATCATCATTCTATATATTGTCATGTATGATTTCTCATGATAATCAACATCTACTTACTTCTGAGAAAAATATATTTGCTGCCGCTGGCAGACGTTGTACACAGCAAGTCGAATCAATGGTGTGGCACAAAGTTGGCAAAAACTCGAGCTCCAAGAAAATGCCGATTAGATACCGCATATTCCTGTTTCGTTGAATTCCGCTATACATTGGACGAGGTCTGCCAGCTTTATTAAAGCTGGCGCCTGCCAGCAGACGTCAGTTTAATGAGTTTTGAGTATTTTATGATGCGCTATTACTTGTTAGTTTTGTGTATCAGAGGTGACTAAGATTGAAGAAGCGAAACTTTGAAGCAGCATTTTCGGATTTTAAAGCGATGCGCAGCTATCCTTACGGGCAGTTTTCATATGAACAATTCTATATGTGAATTTAAAACTTCTCATTTTGGAATGCAATTTACTAAGCAATAAATTCTTATTGTGCTACCGAAGAAAAACAACATAGCTAGAAAAATGCCACAAAATTGGTTTTAACTTCAATTAACTGAGAACAGAAGTTGGATAATGTCCTCAGTGGGCGCTGTTCGGGCCTGGGCGCAAGCGGTGTAGTATCCACAATGCAATGCGCGCCTCCGCGGTTCTGCTCCCTCTGCCATTTAGCGCAACGTGTCCTTTCAGATATGTTTAGCATCGCTCAAAACTTATAAAACGTTCTGAACAGCTAGGTATCATCGTTCGGTTCTTGCTGCAGTCCGGGCACTGTGGCATAGTAAGGCATCAATGCTGATCGTTTAAAACATAAATCAGTGCTGTTCACCACGAAGAAATCGGCGAGGGAAAACGGCTGCCGGTACGCTTGGCATCGAAATGCGAAGGTTTCTCTAAGTCAGGCAGAATGCCACAAAGCTAGCGTAATAAGGAGCCCAGCTAATCTGCGAGACCGATGGGTCAGCTTTCAAACATTATGATCAGAGTGTTGCATCACGTGGCTGAAATTCAAGGGCAATCCTGCGGTCCCGCAGACGTTAAACCAAAAATGCTGAACTACACCCTGACAATTTTCCATGTCAACACGCAGTCAGCTTAGAAGCAAATGAATTTTTAATACACTTATTAACATGATTCAGGTTTTATATTGTTCTTATGCTAATTGAAACATGATTTAGTGATGATAGGTTCGTAGTGTTATTACGAGGTTGCAGTTCCTTTTACTTCCTCTCAGAGAACGAACAGAGGAGCTTTTAATGTAGTTTGTAATGTGCTTTGCTGTAACATACTGTTCAAACTATCAAGTAGAACATGTGGATTTGAGATACTGACCATTCTTTATGAAACAATTCTCATCTGCGTTCTCGAGCGCCGACTGCATGGTCGTGCAGCTGATATCATTTAGTGTTGAGTGCTTCACTATGTTTCCATCAACTGATATACCTTCTTAAGCGGGAGCGGCCTTTTCTTAATATACTGTTAGTAAATAGAATGGTTATTGTGATGAATTACCCTAAGGGTATTACAGCTTCAACAACATCGCTATTCGATTTATTTATTACCCCTATAGACAGTATCAGCACATTAGTAGGAATTGTAAAGTACTCTATAACTTAAGATTTATCTGTATATATGATTGTTCATCAAATCACGCTAAACAGCAGGCTCCAACTTTCAGCTTATTTTGAAACATCAGTCAAGCTACATTCGACTATTTTTGTCGGTAAATAGAAACCAACCTTTCAGAAGATGCCTACCAAGCAAACACCAGTGATGAGGCACACAACAAGCACCATGCAGCATTTAAAGTTATTTTGGATGAATGCCTTATCAACTAATCATAAATCATAACTCAAAACCGCAGGAACCATAGGTAAGTGTAGAGTGCCTGATCATGACGCGTTATAGAAAGCAATATCGTTCGCAAAATTTATACACACGAACAGAATAAGTGATGAGGCGAATTTCGGGAAGCTGGACAACAACCTTGCGAGAACCATTCGTAAATCAAAACAGCTCTAATTAAATGACCTTTTCTATGTTAGAAAACATTCCAGGCATAACAAAATTGAGAGGCACCTAAATTCATGAAACGCATGCAACCACAGGACGTGCAGCTTGTGATAATCATGAACAGTCAGGTGTTGTAAGATCTACACTTGCGAACTGTTTTAACAAATATTGCACCAGCCAAACACTCTAGCATAATAACCAAGGAGGAGGCATTCCATGCCTCCCCTAAACTCATGCGCAAGAAGTTTACTTTGAACCCGCTTTACATTCCCTTCGTAACGAAGAGAGTTTGATAGTTACGGTATGTTCAATTTGCTCTTGTTATAATGGTGCCCATTGTGATGTACATTTATAAGCTGTGGTTGTCGAGTGAAAACTTCCTCAAAAATCTTCAAGTTGCTAAAGCGAAGGGGGTAAATTAAAACGAAAACAGCCATAATTTCTCTCACTACAGACCAATGTCTGTGCTTCGAGTATTCTCAAAAGGGACAATTTACTTTACTCAAGGATCACAGTTTCAAAATACGATAAATATAACTTTTTTTTTCCGAAGCGTACCTCGGATTTCTTTGCAGGCTAGCTCAATTGCTGAGACACTGCTTCAGCGCATGGAAATTATGCTGGGCAGATTTGAGTCCTAATTACCTACATTAGGAATACTTTTCGATCTTGCAAAGGCACCTGGCAGGTTTAACCGCACTATATTATAATTGATTTTGGACTTCACGGTTTCCGTGGTTTAGCATTAGCATAATTAAGCATAATTACAATTTCGACGCTAACCTGCCATTTATACTGTTATGCGGATTGTTTAACTGCTCGTACCAGTTTCATTAATACTATGAGTATGGACGAAACTGTCGTATCGTTTTTTCAAAGACCGTTATCTTGTGTAAGTACTTCTGGAATGACGCCACTTTAAATATGCGGGGGGGGGGGGGGGGGGGGGGAGGCTTTTCAAGCCGGCCGTTCTTGCTTTTTTTTATTATGCTCCAAGCATCCTGTTACGGTGGTAAAAAAAATAAACTTGAAAATGCTTGCAGGCATTCCCTGCTTCTGGTGCACCTATCAGAGTGAGAACAATACCGCAGTAAGCGAGAACAAAGCGGGGAGTGTCATTTTCCGTGTTAGTTATGCGTATTATGAAGAGTACTACATGAAAAAATGCACAATCATGGCGGTGCTCGAGAACCCAGAATGAGTGTATTTGCATGTCAGGTTCATGTCAGGTTCAGGTTCTGGTTGACGTCAGGTTGCATGTCAAGCTGTATTATTTTCCTTCGAAGCCATGCCACAAGAAGAAGAATCTAGGAAGAGTATTTGCAGGAAGGCAAATAACTTCATGATGCGGTGAATTATTGCAAATTTATTGCAACCGTTATTACATTTGCGGGATAATGTTATCCTCTACTGAATGATTTAACTAGAAGGTGCAAAAAAGTAGTTGATCTGGACCCTTATAATGTTCCTGCTTGATGACTTTGACATGTAATCCGTAATTATGTAAAAAGAATTGGTAACTGAGGTTTAAAACCTCCCATTATAGAAAGAACAGAAACCGCAACTTGCGGGAACACATTTGTTCACCCAACTTTTTTTTTTTTTCAGATGACACGAACTCGTGCTATGCTTGCCAAGCTCCGGAAAAGAAATGTTTCCTGGGCTGTGGGCCACGTGTCCAAGAACCTTAGTCCTGAAGAGTGCGGAGGCTTCGCTCACCGCCTTAAGAAGATACGCGAAATCAATGACACACCCATGAAAGAAATCTAGCAATGGATCGAAATCATCAGCTCATGTTGCCCGTACTAACGTGAATTGGTGGACGGCATCATTAAAATGAAATCACAACAATGAACCATCAGAGCTAGTAACTTTAGAATGTGCACTAAGCGCAAGAGACAATACACGACTTTTGCGCTCAATGCACGACAATGCACGACACTGGTTGGTTTGCATTGTGCCCTTCTTTGAAGTTGCCGTGGTTTTCTTGCATGCTGTGGCCACAAGTTAGAAAGCGCAGGTAGCGTATGAAGCTCTAGAGCATGAATGGAAGGACAGTGTACAAGTCAGCCGGAAAATGAAGTCCAAAGCACGCGATTTTCATAAACGCAATAAGTGTCACGAGGCGATATGAGGTTCAATTCAAATGTCGATGGGTTAAATTGTTTTTAAGAAGTGAAACTGCATGTTAAGCTTCAAAGGAACATATGCGACTTGCACACCACAGGGTGTAATTATTAACGTGGTATAACCAGTATTACAATAAAACAAAACGTTCATAATTCTCATGATGCGTATTGGTTAATTCGCTATATGTTCCCTGTATCCTGCTATTCTAGTTGGTACCGGAAGATCACTGTGTGATACGCCACTGCGTTAGTCACGAGTACTATAAAGCCAGTTGCTCCGAATTCACCTATAAAAAAATTCTACTGGTTTAGCTCTGGTTAAACCTGGAGTGACGCGATAGCTACAGCTGGCCGAGTGGAACTTGATCACGCGACCAACCACGTGACGAACCACGTGATCAGCCACGGCATCGCCACGCTGAAGGCTCGAAAAGCTACCGTAATGTAGCTGTCGCTACAAAAAATTTTCTCTCCCCGCATGCAGATCGGCGTCGCCTTATTCGCCCTGGAATTTGCTGCAGAAATGGCATACGATCGTATTTCTGTTTCAATACGACATTTGAATGATGTACTTGCCTGATTTGATCAGAATTAAATCGGCGTCTTCCGCGGCATCGGCGACCAAAAACAAGCAGCTTCCTCATATCTGATAACACTGGCGAATTCTGGTTCCTATCCCGAACAACGATTGTTTTTCGATTGAAGCTGCGATGAGGTGGTGGGAAAGAGGGGTTATTTGAAGATGCTCTCTCAAATGTTTTTTGCTCAGTATTGTTAAAGCAGTCACATGGATCTACCATTTCGACTCATCTTGAACAATTCAGTCAATAACTGTACTGATACGACCTGTGCTATGTTGCCGATCGCCGCGAACGTGATCTCCTTTGGAAGCGACAGGTGAGATCTTTAACCATGGGAGGTGACCAACAGCGCGATTGTGTGAAGAAGTGGAAGGTGGGGTCTGTTACAACAGAAGTCTAGCATGAATAACGTGTCCTACTTCAGCTACCACATGCCGTTACTAACTGTTCTGGGCAATCGCTCAAAAGACACGCATGAATATAGGAACATTTTCTCAAAAACCGTTTGTTATTTACGACAAAGAAACAAGGGTCAGCGCGCATGCATTCCTGCATTGCAGTAGTGCAGAACGGATTACATGGTTACGTTTTTATCAACAACGTGCACTTTTGGAACTTGGATCGGTGAGAAATAAATACTTAGATCGAAAATCGATTATCCAGCACCGTCAAGCAGCCACGCCCCCATCTATTAATTTCACATTCAAAATCTAAACTTTTGCCGCTTCTTTGCACTTCCACGGCAGATCAGGAGCTTAGGTATCGTAAATTTTAATAGTTTTAAGACTGCGTCAAGAGAAGTACGGTTATCTGAGATTCCATTTTGTAATGTGGCATTGGCGATAGTTAACGATGACGGCTAGGTTGTTTCTCAACATTTTTAACGAATTTCAGCTGGAACATAGACCATTGCGTCGACATTGCGCAAAACAGCGATGCGTAGGCTGGTAGGTTATTTTAGCAATTAATTTCAACTCAAATCATCTCAAACTAAGGCCCAGCTGTTTTCCAGATGCCTTCCTTCGTGCAGTGTTCTAACAGGCCGAAAATTTCTTGAACAAAATAACTGTGCCTAAGTGTGCCCCTTAGTCGCAAAATATTGGACTGGTTTTTATGGAGGAAAAACGCTAAGGCGCCCGTGTGCTGTGCGATGTCAGTGCACGTTAAAGATCCCCAGGTGGTCGAAATTATTCCGGAGCCCTCCACTACGGCACCTCTTCTTCCTTTCTTCTTTCACTCCCTCCCTCATCCCTTCCCTTACGGCGCGGTTCAGGTGTCCAACGATATATGAGACAGATACTGCGCCATTTCCTTTCCACAAAAGCCAATTATTATTATTATTAAAGCAAAGCTAGCAATTTAAGCTGCCCTAAACAATCATGTAATTAATTTATGCCTAAGCTCGCCTCCAGAATTCTTTTTCTTCTTAAAGGTGAACTACCCGAAACCTTAACTGGCGGTGAGTGGCGTACGTTTTTCCATCTCGAAGTGCTTGATCATTGCGATTAATGGCGTTGTTTGGATTCCATGTCTATGCATCTCTCATGCATTTAAGCGAGTAATCCCTCATAACCTGAGTAGGTTTGGGACGTTAAACTCCCCTTAACCTAAATCATTTAAGCAAGTGCGCACAAGTGGTTGCTCCTTTTTTCGTAATTTTCCTGGCTCATGCGCAAGAAAATCCCATTGATTCGTTGATTACATCTGGGTTAGACTTTGAAGGGGCTTTTCTTCCAATGTGTATATCGTCTACACATCCCAGGACATCTGTAATGCTGCCGCCAAGGAGGACACATTCCTTAATATAAGCACAGTCGGCAGCAGTCTTGGGAAAAGTGAGCCATCAGTTGTGCACAGCACGCCGGAAACGTCCTTAATACAGCGACTCGCAGTGGTCTTGCGACTTCCAATGTTCCGGTCTGAGCCGACACTTTCCTGTGACGGTCCTGTAGAATCGGAGAACGCCGAGGACATGCTCTTCGACTGTGAGCAAGTGAGGCCCACCATGAAGTCTCCTCAGAGGTGGCTCGTCACTTAGTTCGTTGCGCAGCCAAAGCACCGACGCTTTCAACAGGCGAAAATGACGCCGGAACTCTTGGTCGGTCATGTAATGCGGCATTGATATAAAACGGCTCCAGTCGGTCATATTGACATTTGCCGCGGCTTAAAGCTATGATCCAAGCAACTACTGCTGCTGCCGCCGACGTGACAGTCCCAAATCGAATTTCAGGGCCTTGACAATTTATGGGTTTGTCTTGAATACGCCTGTCGATAAAACCGTAATTCACACCTCAAACGTGGCATGTAATTCTTATGAGAGCACGCTGTACAGTTGGGCCACGCTCAATGTTTCTGCCGGATACAGCAAAGCAGAGTTTACAGACATCATCAACGTTGGCCGTCGAAATATGGCAGGTACAGCAGATGTCATTGCTGATGAATGTGAGCATCACTGTCAAAAACACATAAAGCATCGACTGCCGTAGGTTTCATATCTCTGACGGCGATGGCATAACAACGCTACGACCTGCATTGTAACCACGTAGCATGTGGCAAAAAGGTGTCGGCAAGTCACTGCAGGTGCTTGCAAGGCGTTAGTCAAGGATGACGACAATAACGAAGCGATATGCTACGGAGCATGCGCAGTTCTCCACTATCATCACATCACAAAGCTCTGTGAGTTGGCATCAGGGGAAAAATTGTGCCTCAAGGACTGAACTTTTGTATACAGTTATCATGAAACTTTTCCGATAGCTTTAACTTCCCCTAATGGTGCCAGCAGAGTTCTGGTAATGTGAAAAACTACGCGATTGCCTGTGAACTTTTCAACATATTTGGTATCAGGTTTACGTTCACAATGTCGCATGCCACTAGGAATCACGACCATGCACTGCTTTCCCAATCGAAGTGTTAACATATTATACATCATTACTCCGTCTCAGACTTCTTAGCATTCTAAAGTAATTATTTGTTTGATTTGAGCAGTAAACTTTTTTTCATCTCGCACATCCACTTTGTTAGCTTCTAAAGCTTTCTTTTTTTCCATATTCAGCTTTTGTTTTTCTTTTGATTTATTTGTAATAAAGATAGTTCACCAATATACGACCTTCCTTCTCTGTGGAAGTTGTGCCTTTCTACAAAATTTATGACCTAATGACTTACATTAGAGTGCAGAGCATTAGTTGAGGAGGAAGAAGACACAACCGTCGTAGAGAAGAGGAAGAAGAAGACGCTCAAGCGATGGCACGCCCACCTGCACCGTGGGCTCAGTGTGAGTACAATGAAGAGGGAAATATGAACGTATATTGCATTTAGTTGGACTTTAAAGCTTCTCACATTCCTATAAAACTCCTCTTCTCACGCGTAGTCTAGACGGTTCGTCACTAACACTAAATCCGCGGTTGCAGGTCCGACTATACTCTCATGTTCTAGAGCGTTGCGCACTGTTAGTTAAAAACGTGAATTGTTTGACTTGAAGGGTGGAAAATTCAGCACAGCTGCTTTCGCGTTACATTCTTGGATTGAAGAGAATATTAAGAGAAAATTTCTTCTGATAACAGTACGTGGATGCCTTTGCTTGGGTAGTCTGCTTTTATGGGGTGAGTCGCGAACACTCTTTGAGGTCGGAACACAAGGAAACTTTTCTTAGCCGTGAGACCCATCCCTCGAGGGTGCGCCGAGACGGCGAGGAGAGAGGAGACACGCCGTGCTCTGAGACCTTGAGATCCCAACTCTTACTGCCAGGGACCTTACTGCAAGCGCCTTCTAGACTGGAACCAACCAGTAGCCGCCCTCTGGTGGCCTGCCTGTCAGATATTTTATATGTTCCAGTTACTAAACTCCGGCCTCATTCGACTGTGCCCGCGACATTGGCATGCCTGGGGTGAATATTATACGAGAGGGATCCAGCTGTCCTGGCTGTGGACAATCGTATGAGAGGCCATTACAACTGGCCTGTATGATCTCGGACCACCGAATCCTGGTCATTTTACCCCATGTCAAATAATAAAGTGGGAAGTGCTGTCTTGAAAAAAATATAGCACCAATTTGTCGCCGACGCAAAATGATATCACTGTTATGTTATCAGGGGAGCAACTACGGTGGCCACGATACTAATCAGCCTTAGCGTCCATGTTAAGGTAAGGTGGTCGCGTCACACAAGTTGGCACAACTGCATAAATTCCTCAGTGGCCATGGCCAGGTTCACATACATGGCGAGTAATGTGACTCATTGGTGCAGTGATCGGTGAGCACTATTAACCATTCATTTTCATGTTACCCTAACCCTTTCCACATAACCTTTGGCCCCTGCGCGTACACGCCTGTTACTTCCAGAAGGAGCACGGCGACCGTAACAGCTGACAAACCTCAAACTCGTGGCACCTTGCGGGAACGTCTCTTACTTAACAAATTAGCGAACCGTGAAAGATTAGAATGTCGAACTGATAGAAAGGCTGAAGTTTCTTCTCCTTATAATTCATAATCACTTTAAGATTAATACTATTTTGCAATACACTACAGTGAACCATCAAGACATCGCTATAGCATGTATATTCCTTTGTCGCTTTCTCATAATGATCGTTTTAAATACGGCTTTTTTTCTCGAGTTATTAAAGAAGGGAACATGCTGCCTGACTCTTTTGTAAAAAATTTATTCCCTTGATGCCTTTCTCGGAAGCCTAAATTTATACTTGGACCATAACGCACCTAAATAATAGTTGTGCCTCCGCTTATGTGTTTTTGTTTTATTGTTTGATTTTTGTTCTTTTATGTTCAGCGTACTGTATCGCAATTTTATAGTTGTTGAACTGTACCCCCTTTTGAATGTCCATTGATTCAAATTTTTCCACTCCTTTTATTGCCTGCATAGGCTGACATTATCGATAAATCAATTAATGAACGAAAAGAAACATTTGTAAATGCTGCCTGTGCAAATGCCAAACATATGTCCATTTAACAAGTGGCTGAACTATTTCGTTACACCCACATCCAGGGCCAGCCAACGCCAAGGAGCTTAAATGGATGCTGGGAGCCGCGACCGGCACCGCGGGGGCTACTGGAAAAGGCAAGCTGCTTTCAGTTACTAACACTGAATAAATGGATTTTTATTAAGAAATAAATATTTTGGGCGGTGCTAGAGAGGCTTAAGTAAACGTCTAGAACACACTCGGAAAAAAATCAGTTGGTCTTAGTTGTCTGGTAGAGAGGAAACCGACAAGTCAATAAGGCTAGAACCAGATTCCGACACGAGTGTGCCTAATATTTGCCTATAGGAGCGCCATAGTCATACAACGATGGCATTAAGCACCATTTTTTGTACACAGAGCTTCCATAGTCCGTGAAATCTAGTTCTGCGAAGAGTTTTGAAACTTTTTTCTTTCTTAACTCGAGGTTTTTTCTTTGTCGACGTGATGTTTTCAGGGGATGTGAACTGTGCGGTTCGTCCGCCCTACCTTAGTCGTTGTGCAACAAAGCGAACACAGCCGCAGCATGCAGCTTCCCCGTATGCGGAAACGAATTTCAGAATATAGCTGCTACGTTTCCTGCCTCTCTTTTCTTTTATTGCTACTGATGCATGGTATGCTCTTCATACGGGTCGAGTTATCGGTCACAAACGACTTCTGGCGGCGACTCTACTGGTTTCCTATTCTCTTGACGAGTTGCACTGTCATGCTCATGTTATTCTACAATGCTTAGTGCTGCTCTAGAAGGCACTGTACGCTGTCTAGAAGGATCTGTGCCATACGTACTAAATACAGCGTAGAAGAATCTTATATCCCTTTTTATCGAGACCACTTCCGAACTCTTCTCCATTCAGTAGCCGCCATCCCTTACAAAATTTCTTTAGACTATATAGACTTTCCATTGACTTCTGTCTATAAAGTAAACAGACTCTCTGTAGACAAACCCTAGAGAACAGTCTATAGGCAAAACAAATTCCATAGATAGCCAGTCTACAGATTTATAGCCGTGCACATTTAGTATACTTTTGCCTATAGAAGTCCATATATTATGAATAGACAAAAAGAAATATCTGTAGGAAGGCAATAGAGTCTACAAAAGTCTATAGACTGTCTATAGATTGTCTATAGGCCATTTTTTAAGGTATACCCAAGCATTCTGGGCAAAACCATTTCTGAATAAGAAAGAGTTTATGAACGCAATTTCTTCCTACATGTATATTGTAACTTTGGGCTGCAACAGTATATCCGCGATTCTCCCTTCGGCAAGCTTGCATTTTGTTGCTATTAATGTTCTTGCTATTCTGAAAAGCGTTCGCCATGATTTTTTCTGACAGTCTTAACTGCTCAATCCGAGCCATGGAAAAACTTTAGAGAAAGATTTTGCTTCACTTCGGAAAAATGGACATTACCTTCAATATTTCCATAACAGTTCCTCACTGTTTTCCAGTGTTTAAACTTTCTGTCTAAAAATGTTGGGCATGGTTGTCTCTACGAAGTTTCTTGTTTTCATTTCTGAGCATAAATTCGCCCAGATATCAGCTCCGTGCAGGCACCCTGCATTGCCGTCTACCTTGCCCCATCGTTAATAAAAAGCGCACGCAGAATATGGTATACTGAAACACAAGGGGCGGCCTCTCTTACTACTGGTGTCCTGCGCAAGCGTCCAAAGAAACTCGTAATCTTTCACCACTACTTCTTTGCGGCCAACTTTAAAACGTTGACGGCAGGGGAAAAAAAAAAACGCACGCGGTACTTGTGAATATACCTGTAACAACGGTCGACTCACTCGCAATACGACCTATTTCAATCATAGGACTTTAGAGTGCTTGGAACGTCACCACCAATATCAAGTTCAATACTCGCGAATTCATAGAAACCGTATCAAGTTCGCGGTTTCTACTTTGTTCAATGGGGCGGTCGCCTTTAGAAGGCTGCAGCACAGCGTTGCGGGGGCACCAAGAAGAATAATTATTCGTGGTTTATTAACACTCATGCGGCTTGAAACTCTTGTTTCTCTTCGCAGTCCTATTGACTAAACCTCCATGTCCAGATGTTCCCATCGTTTGCGCTCCTGGTCTTGAGTACCTGGCTGTCATAGACCAAATAATAATACAACAAGATTTGGAACTTTTTGAAGGTGAGGGCAAGGCAACAGATCGAAAGAGTTAATTTCCTCTTTGTTCTAGTAAAAATTAGGACCAATCTGCCTCGTGTGGTGCGTGCGCTAAGTTTTGCTAGCGTTGTGCACTTGTGGGAAACACGTGCACTCGTAGTGACAGTCCCGGGTGCTCACGTTGAGCACAAGAGCTGTTAGAATAAAACTGTGACGTCAGCAATAATAGTGAGAACATTAGCCGGCGACCTCTCGAGGTTCGGCTGAAACTGCAGAACGTTCAAGGAACAGCCGCTGGTTTGGCAGCGGCGGCTCTGGCTGCGGCTAAGCTGCTGCTTGCGTATGTCGTGAACCGACTCAAAGCGGTTCGAATCATTTTGCTATTAGGGCTTCTGGACGAACCATAACCCGATTCATAAAGTACGCAGAAGTGTGAAACTGAAACAAAATCAAACCATGAGTTTTTTCATTTGCATCCGTTGGTTGCTGCCCGCAGCTGTACGGGAGCGGGAACGCGAGCGGGTACGCTGATGAGGACGTAGATTTAATACTTAGCCGTGTTATTACGCATTTACCTTGTCTCTAAAACGTGATGACATTTTCAGCCAGAAAAGTCTGGTTAGTTCTAGTATGGAGCAATTTTACGAAAACAAACAACAAATGCATAGGCTTGGTTTCTACACAGAGCATCACAACCGGTGCGCAAGGTAAATGCGTTGCTATGTATTGCGCCGAACAGGAACATACGACAATTATAAGGCCATGTCAATTAATATTACCATTTTGAGTTTCCTGCCATGTATAGCTGTAGTTCCCTTTTAACTTATGCGATGGCGCAAAGATGCACAATTATTTTTTGCAAGGGTTCTATGGCATGCGTTGACGCATACAACTCAAGCCAGAGTGCGGCGCGTCAACGCTAGCGCATAAAGGAAGCACCCTACGATAAATCCTCTATGCTCTTTCTTCCAGCCGTCACCGGCATTGAAACATGCAACAGCTACGTTGCGAGGAACACAATGGGGCAGTTCATATACAACATCATTGAAGGTGAGAGCACAACTTTATAAGGAAATCACATGCTCCAACATCCCTGAAATGTACGCCAACACTCGAGCAACGAGCCGATTTAAAGGCTAAAATGCGAACAACATCGGTTGCTTATTGTTTTCGGATGAAATTTGTATGGTTACCAGTGCGCAAATTTCTTTATCTGTGCTCTATCCTAAAGACGGAGAAAGCGGGCAGTCAAGAGGATGATTGCAGTTCGTCCATTATTGTGCTGGATTGGGCGGTGAGGCGGAAATAGTCACTCGATGTAGTTTAACATGGTCAATGAAGAGCGAGGAGGGGGTTGTTAGTTGCGCGTTCCAAAAGCGTATCAGAAACCCTGAGAACAGTGCTGTGTCATTCCTTTCACGAAAGCGTAGTCTGTACAGTCTCACAAACGTACGGTTCAAAGCAAGGAAAATCGCATAAGCATAAGCATAATAATAGCATAAGAGCTATTATTATTTGCACGTGTGCTCAATTCCCGAAAGCGCCAGCAAGCATTCGCTGAGACGAGGAAGAGAAAACAAGCAAGCAGGCAAGCAAGCCAGAGAGTAAGTAAACTAACAAACAAATGAACAAACAAGCGAACAAGCAAGAAAACAACAACAAGCGAACAAGCAAGAAAACAAGAAGCAAACAAACACTGAAGTAAATAAACAAACGAACAAACAAGTGAGCGAAGAACCAGCGAAACCCCAACGCCCCGCAGTCGCGGCAATATTTATTTTACTTCTGCATATCAAGCTAGCTTGAGACGTTCCGACAACGGGCTTTTTTTTTTTTTCAGATTGAAAGCCCTAGTGCTTGCGCGCCAAAAAAATAAAACCAAACATGTCATCTCCGCTCTTTAAGGAACCTTTTCTTCACCTTTTTGCACGTAGATTCCACCTTCCTTTCTCGGTATTGCTGTGGCCCAAGGCGTTGCTTCGAGATGGACGTCCTAGACTACAGGAATGTTCCCGTCATGCATTTCGTGCGGCCTCTGAGGTGCGTGCACTGTTTCGGGTGCTGCTGTTTGCAGGTGAGACATTTACTTTCAATCTAGCCGTCCATCGGAAAGCACGCATTTCTTTGAACTGTGGGCGAGTTCGGGATTTGCTGGCAGCTTTTTTTATGCAGAAATGCCTCCTTTGGTGCAATCCTTGCAGCGGCGGACGTGTTTCCAAGGAGGCTAATGCGCATATGGCGCCCGTGTGCTGTTCGATGTCAGCGCACGCGTAAAAGATCACCGGGCGGTCGAAATTATTCCGGAGCCCTCCACTGCAGCACTTCTATTTCGCTCTTCTTTTATTCCCTCCCCACCACAAGCTGACAGCGATGTAAGGGTTTCTACCGCGGAGTGATACTGTGCACTTTCCTTTTCTCTAATAAATTTTCTTTTTAATTCGTTTAATATTTGTCCAAAACGTTGCAGCACTGCATTTCCGCATCAATAGGCTTCACCTCCTGTCTACTTTTTTCAAAGGAAATTCCAAGTGTGAACAAGGAAGAATATATAAACCTGAAATAAATTGCACTTTCGTGATTTACATCTGCGCCAGTGGTTATTTCCAGCACGAAGTAGTGAAGGGTCTACCGGTTAACTTCGGCCAAAACGAGGTTTTGTTAGCAAACACCGCAACCTCAGCACCGTCCAAGATCAGAACCTTCTCGGAAACAATAAAAGTTATTTCCTTCTCCTCGGCATGGGACCCGCCGCGGTGGCTCAGTGGTTAGGGCGCTCGACTACTGATCCGGAGTTCCCGGGTTCGAACCCGACCGCGGCGGCTGCGTTTTTATGGAGGAAAAACGCTAAGCCGCCCGTGTGCTGTGCGATGTCAGTGCACGTTAAAGATCCCCAGGTGGTCGAAATTATTCCGGAGCCCTCCACTACGGACATATTTGTTCCTCTCTTCTTTCACTCCCTCCTTTATCCCTTCCCTTACGGCGCGGTTCAGGTGTCCAACGATATATGAGACAGATACTGCGCCATTTCCTTTCCCCGAAAAACCAATTATTATTATTATTCTCCTCAGCATGGAGCGCGGGTGTTTTACATTTCGCCTCAAACAAAACGGGGCTCTCGCGTCCGAGTGCGACACTTGCGGACTTCTGCTTGTTGGCGCAACGCTACAAATGTTTCGCCATTGATGTCAGACCTGTGGAAGTTACCTGAGAGTCGCGATCGCTAATTACCAATTTAGAAGTTTGTTGTCTAAGTGGATAGAGCTTAGGGCGCGAAGATGGAAGGATGCGCACCAACGATATCCCTTCAGGTGACGATGCTAGCGGAAGATGAAAAGCACAAATTTGTCAAGTTTTAGCGCAGAGGTCTTCAGAGGTCGCAGCGTAGTCCCCAATCTCCGACTTCTCGCAGTGTGTGCAGGAATCGCGCTAAGCTTAGCATTTTTACACTTCACCCTCAGCAGTATGAGAGATGCAGAACACATCGTAGCATACGTCGCAGGAACCTGGAAAATAAAAGGCTGGTATGTAATATCCTGCTGCCTGAATGTTCGTGATAGTAAGGAACTTGCTGCTGTGGGAGAAACTGATGCGCATTACACTTCCAAGAGAAGGTTTTCGCTGACAGCTCCTTCCCTGTAGGCTCAATTCAATCTGAACTTAAGGGAAACGTAGGTATTTTGAGGCATGAAATGATTTTATCTGCGTTTCTTTTCAAACTTTGTCGAGCATAGTCTCAAAATTTTGGCAGAGTTGGTGCTCATGTCACAGGCGAAATGGACGCCAAAACCGACACAGCAATTCCCCCAGAAATGCATTCATGCACAAGGAATAAAAATTTCGTTGTCCTGAGCTGGAGCCGAGGGGAGCCAGCGTCGGCGCAGAGAAAGCAGCCACGGGAGCCTGACACATTGTTTACTCGGCCACCGCTGCAGTACCGTTGACTTCGCTATCGCCACACCTACTGGCACGCATGTGCCTGGCCGGTATTCGCGGCTCTGTGCTGCATGGCTTCTTTTCGCGTTCCACGAGGCTCCACTCGCTAAACACCAGGTTGGTTCACTGACAACAGATGGCGGCAGCAGTAGTCAAGTCTAATGTCAGATGGTGTATGACTTGACAGCGAGGAAGGGCTTTCAGATTCTTTAAAGTCACACCAAGAACAACTAAATCAAATCACTGCTCTCAGTAGAAATTTACTCCCTGGATCTTCCTGGCTATGTTTACGTTTGTCCAGTGTCAGAAGACGCATTTATCGCCGAGTAAGATCTCAATTCCGGATTGGCGCAGCCCCAGCGTGCGAAAATCGTTGTCGACGCACGCATTTTACTGAAATCAGCTGATGATAGCGGCAGGCGTATTTCGTTATTTGGTTTTTTCTAGCGATTGATTTATTCATTGGTTCGTTGATTGACTGATTCATTTTTTAATTGATTGATTGATTGATGGATTTATTTATTTATTTATTTATTTATTTATTTATTTATTTATTCCCAGTGGCTTGCGCCGCAGCATTGGCCGTACGAAGCAGTACGCTTTGCTGGTGGTGGTCCTTCGCTGTACAGAATGGCCTCCCAATGTTTTATATTGAGATTAGGAACTTGGTCAACAGCCGGGTTCTACTGGCATGCCGACACCATGTGAAAAGACTGCAGTCGAATTTACGAAACTCCAACAAGAAACATACAAACTCCGAAATAATAAACTGATCATTGATAACACTGTTTGTAAATTCGACCATGCTTCAAAGATTGTCGCCCCCGCACGCCATAGCTGCTGCATAAACCTCACATCAATTTGAAGCTCAGCTCCTTGTCCTTCCTTTGGACTAATATTCGAAGCCTCCCATCCATACTCGACGCTCTTGACAGTCTTGCGCGTAATATAGTATTAACACAATCGTACTAAATGAAACCTGGATAACATCATCTGTGCATCACTCTGAAATCCTTTATGTTTTTCTGAACTACAATGTTTTCCGTCGCGACAGAAGAAATTACTCTATTTTTGACACTTGCATACTCTTTCCAAATACGTCCCTTTTGGTTCTGAAGTGTCGTCCGTTTCTTCCTGTAAGTACTTGGGTATTATACTGTATCGCAAAGCCTAACATGGTCATCTCATATCATGAACATCGATAACAAAGCTAATCTCACCCTTGGTTTTATACGTCGCTATCTATACGATTTGATGCCGCATCTATCAAATCATTAGCATGCATAAGTTTTATTCATCCTAAACTATAATACGCTTCAGCAAAATGAAATCCTCAACTGTCTAACCCCTTCTTAACCTTAAAACGAATACAAAATCGTGCTATCCGCTTTATTTATTCCGATTATTCATATTATACTGATACGTATGCTTTAAAATCCAGAGCAATCTTACCCAACTTTGGCTTGTGAAGAAAAAATTTTCGAGTGTGCCTTTTTTATGTTTTATCATTAATAATTAGGAGCATCAGTGTTACCACAGGCTCATCGCCTCTCCAGCCGTATTATTTAGCATAACGCCGTCTATCTCCCCACCGCAAGAACTATTGCAGATTCCTGATATTTTCTCGTCATGTCATCCGGGGACTGGAATGGTCTACCACAGGACGCCATGCATCTTATCAACACCATCCATTTTAAGAATGCTATCGAAATCACTGTTGTTTAACTGCCACTCACATTTCTCATGAGATGCCCTATACCAGGGCCTTGAGGTAGCAAATAAAAAGAGGCATCTATTTCTCCACAGAGTGGGCACTGTGGTTGGTCGAGTGACGGGGACCATTAGTGAATTTTACATGGTGTTACGAAAGTGTCTGTTTGAAGTTGACGGAGGCTGTGTGTTCTTCCACCTTGTCTAGGGTTTCGTGAGGTTTTGGCACGTATGTCTACCTTGCCTATCGGCCTGTAGGTGTTCTGCAAAGGTGATGATGGGCTCTGTAACATGTTCCTCTGCCTCGTCCACTCAAACAAACTAGCTAATAACAGCTCATTTTGCGGTGAAAATGGCTTCTTAAAATTAGAACACGGTACTCTATTAACACAGGAGAACATATTTTTGTCCTAAGAGTCCCCATTAGGCCACGCGCGTTCGACGCGCAGCCTCAGACAAGTGTTTGGTTCTATCGACAAAGGTAGGTTTACGCAATCTTAGGCTAAAGGAAGAGTCGGGCAAATCGATTTGGCCAGCCAAGTCGACCGAACTGTGCAAAAGAAAAACAAATGGACGCCGCATTGAGACACGTAAAGTCCGGAAATGTACTAACTACGCGCGTAGTTATATTCATTTCGCGTATGCGCCTACCCAGAGCAGTGCTGTCGTTCGAATTTTTTTTTTTTGTTAGAAGTTGTTAAATTACCGCTGATGCTTCCTTTTTTGTGCCTATTTTTCTGCCGCCTTTCCAGGAGATGGAAGTCCAGGCCCCTCCAGGAACGCCCGTCGCTTACGTGTTGCAAGAATGCTCCGTCTGCTATCCTGTCTTCAGAATTTGCAACAGAAATAAGCAACGAGTGCTGAGCATTATTGGCCCCATTTGCACTCACAGCCTCCCCTGCAAACTCGACATCGATTTCCAGGTAAATTAACGCGTCACACGTTTTCACCTGCGGCATAAACGGCCCGTGGACATCTGAGCCGACAGATTTCACCCCTGTTGGGTGGGAGGTCTGGACAGTCCTATCTGCGTCTTCCTCTTTGTGTTCGCGCTGATGATATATCTAGGTATAATCTCGGCTCCTTATGCCGTCTTCTTCGCTTCTTCAACTTGTCGCGTGCTGTAACGCATTGTATTGCACGCGGTCCCTCCTCACAGGACCTCACCACTTCTTCTGCGCCGTCCTCTTTTTTCTTCACCTTTAATGCAGTTATGCATTCTACGTCGTAAGCCCGACTTTTCGCCACCGCGCGTCTGGGTCATAGTTTAGGTCATAGTCAACCTTCTCGACCCTTCTTCGCCCATCTACATCATTCCGAATAGAGTAAACCAAAATAGATCGGGAAAACTTCTGCCTCTGTGCGGGTTATCTATGGCATGTTTGGTTGCTATCGGAACAGCGCTGGTCCGGCGCCTTGAACCACTTGACCATCGCCGCAAGACTTATACGAGTGCCTACGAAAGAACCATCGCTCGTTGGAAAATCCATACCCTAGAGACCGAAATCTGCCTTGCGCGGTAAAGCCTACTGCGACCATTTTTTGTATCCAAGGAAGATCGGGTAAACAAAGTAATTTTTCCAAGCATTTCATGCCAGAAGAGCCGAGAGCTATTCCTGGGGAATTCTTGCACCCTTGTTTCAAGTGTACTAAAAACCGTGTACCAAGGCTCGCCTTGAATAAAAATATCGCGATTGCTGTTCCAGACCAGACAGCGTATCTTGTGCGCGTACCAGCCGCACAGAGATCAGTGTCCACTCCTCACGGACGAATCAAGCATATCTTTAGGCTCTTTTGAGAGGGCGCCGACTAGTGAACCGCAAGTTTCAACATTATTCGGCAAGATTTCTACGCCATTTCTACACCACATAAAAGCTTCATTCGCGAAACATATAGCGTTTAAAAAGGAGAATTCATAGGCCTGACACACGATCATATATAGAGTAAAAACACATAAGCATGAGTGTGGCGCGCATCTCTGTTATGTGTTTGTTTGCTTTTACTGCCTATGATCATGTGACATGCCTGTGAATCGTCCTTTATAAACGCTATAGGTTTCGAGAATAATGCCTTGGATGTGAGTAAGAGCTTTTGCAGTGCCTTGCTTTTTTCTGATTCGTCATATTTAGCGCTGTTTTTACCAAGCAGTGCCCGCGCTTGCATTTAGGCGAACGTGAGTCAGTGGTTAGGCTCGGCTGTGAGACGAAGCGAGCGCGCAGCGGCGACCCAGTGACGAGTCACGTGATTCAGCCCGCCTGCCGAGCGAGCGAGTGCCGCCCTCTGTCCGCGTCGCAGCCGCGGTAGCGAAGCGCGGCGAGTCACGTGCTACGGCGCATAGCAACCAGCTGCGATTCTTTGAAGGTAATTTTCTCAATGCGACATGAGCTTCAGCTTTTTGCGCGCGAGAAGTGGAGCTCTCGCTCCTGAAATGTTTCCGGCACACCGCTGGAAAGAGGAACGGAGGTATTGGCGAGACCAGGCATCTTTAGAACGCGCATAAAAAAGAAATACAGGCCTTCAGGAAGGAGCACCGCGTGTGTATATTTGTATGTTTTGGGTGGAACGGTAGTTATAGAACGCTGCGCGTTCTGAATTTCACCTCCTGCCTCCTGTCTGTTCTTATGCAAGGTTTTATCAACAAACAACATCGTCATAGGAAAAATCACCAAGCAGTTCAGCGGAGTTGTGAAGGAGTTCTTCACGAACGCTGACGTTTTCGGTGTCACTTTCCCCCTGGACATGGACGTGCACTTGAAAGCGGCTCTCATCGCCTCGACCATGCTCGTCGTAAGTCCCACGTCAGGTTGGCTTTGCTTTGCCTGAAATGGAGAGAAGAATTACGCGCGCTCTCCGACAAGTCCCGCCACACGTTTCGCGCCAATTTTTCTTAGCTCTCATTAATCCCAACTTCATGAAGAAGTAGTTCAAGGCATACCAGGACACGAAAATACAAGAGTCCGAATGTATAGCCTGTGTAGTTATATAGATTAGCGCTCACCGAGAGTCACCCATGACGAGGCAGCCAGAGGCCACCCTCGGGATATCGTAAATTGTCGTCCTCAAATACGTGTTCTTCACTTTGCCAAAACTACATAAGACTATGCACGAAATGATGTCCTCTTATTGGAGATCTGTTTGAGACGCTTCTTTCGCGCTTATCTTTCAAAGTTGACTGTGAAACAGTAAGCGTTCGTGCTCATTGCAGTGATATCTTCGACAGTGCACTTTGTAACTAAAGTGCTTTCGTAGGCAGAAATGCCCAGCTTTCTTTAACTGGTTTTTATTGCATTTCAGGACTACACGTTTTTCGAAGAAAAGGACCTAGACAAGGCGCGTGCAATGGTAAAATGAATAGCCACCCGATTCTTGGCCGATCCCCCAGTGTGGGTATGTGCCATCTTTTGATAGCCTAACAACAACAACAATTAGGGCAGCAGTTTCAACGAAATCTCGGTCTGCCAGGCCTAGACAATTCAATAAACATCTGTGTATGTATCTTGAAAAAAAAAACTCCGCATTTTTATGTTGTCATTTTGGTAAAAGGGTACTTGTTTGCTTCATTGGTTGCTGTTCTTTATTTGTCCTTTCTTTTAATGAAAGCTCTATTTCCTATCATTGACGGCGAATTGAAAATACGGCTACAAAATCTCCGGGTTTTCATTGCCGCCTCAGTACTTACATTGTAAACTTATTGTATTATTACTGTATTGTAAACTTATCGTAAACTTATAAATCGAGCCCTGCTGTTTAGTTAGAGTGAGGGGTTCAAATATTTAGCTTAGAAAAGGAATCGGTGCATTAACGGTCAAGAAATTTTAGTGAGGTATAAGACAACACCACCTTTTACTCCAGGAGGCTCAAACCGCTTCGCTATCTAACTCTGAGTATGCTGCTTCATGAGTGAGCTGCAGGGAGGGTCGATTTAGGATAATGCATGTTCTTTAGGCATCTATGAATTTCACCTGCTGCAGAGAAAAAATCAAAACAAAATTCTGTTGATTTCCAATTTCCGATACTGAAATTACAAACGGCTTAAGCCTGTTTCACATGCTAGCGAAAATGCTAGCGAATCCTGCCGCCGAGGCGGAAAGATTTGTTTTCAGTCGGCGCGGCGATGAGCGGCGAGGTTGCAACAAGTTGGAATTTTCGCTGCGACGCACCACTCGTTCGCTCAGTCGCTTACATGTGAACCAGCCTTTATGGTTAAGTGCTATAGCTTCATACTAAACAACTTAGGATCTTTGGCGAAGAGAAATCGTTTTTGTTGTTGTCATATTACCGCAGGAAGACGCACTTGGCTGCTTTTCTTGATCTTTCATACAGTTTTATAAAAGGTAATTATGCTTTAAGTGCGTATAGCTAGCCCGCAAGAGCTGGACGAAAAAGATAGCTTTGAGACATAGAAAAGGCGATGACTGGACGGGCACTACATATGAAACTGAATCAGCTCCGAATGCGTGAACCTTCAAAGGCTGCAGGAATACCAAGATGATAACAAAACCTGAAGGTCAACCAGTGAACGATAGAGAGAAGAATGAAAGTGCAGTAAGAACATTTGAAGAGCTGAGGCATGTTTGAAAAAATTGAGTTCTTTGCCCAGGAGATAAACGGAAGGAGTACTGATAGACGTGTACGATTTGTATCGTACGCAGGTTTTTGGGCGTCATAAATGTCACTTGGCGAGAGAAATTTTGGCAGCAACTGAAATTGCTGAATGCCGCAGTGGTGCGCCTATCAACACACCTTCCACTTATCTGGGGCTCACTAGCACCATCACCTGCGCCGGCGTATGCAGAGAAGGAGAGCTACCTGGCACCACGAAGTAGAGCGTCCGAGGGCACCCCGACAGAACCGACGCGTAGTCATCTTAGCTGGCCCTCCTAGTTCATAGTGCGTCTCATGGCGTCTTCAGAAAGCCCCGGACTGGAGGTTGAACGCTTTATAATATCAATTCTCTCTCTCTTTCAAGATATTTCCTATAACTCTGGAGAACGCGCTGCACCATACAGCTTTCACGCTCAGCCACAACAAAAAGAATGTGCACTTCGACATATTCAAAATTCCGTTCAGAGACTAAACAGCTCCCATCCTGAAATACTCCCGCATTCGCACCCCTTTCTGCTAATGCACAACATTGCTTCCTAATAAAAACATCAGATATGCTCCGCAAGTTCTGACCCATATTCAATCGCCTGTTTCATAGGAACCATTTTTTTAATTTTGATCGGTCAATTTGCACTCAGACCACTTTGTGGAAAACACATTTGACCATGTGTGACTACTCCCGCAGTGGTAGTGTGCCATTTATCCTATGAGAACAACAGTGAGATGCTGATACGGCCAAATGGGAGAGTTTTAACAAAGCAGAAGTTCCAAGAAGCTTCAGCACGTGCACCGGAGGTTGTTAATTCCGGCGCTAAGACAGCACTACTCAAGTGGTCAGAGGTCCTGCTAGACTCGTGCTGTTACCTCAGCATTTTATCGTACTTAGGGCACTCCACAGTAGGCACTGCAGCTGGCACACACCTTAACACCATCTTCGAATGTTCCTGCCAACGTTTCAAACCCAGCTTTCCTGGCTGCGAGGTAACTGCGGAGTACTTTTAGATACTTTTTGAACATATTGAAGAGAATGCTTAATAATTTCGATGCATAGCAAAATGCCTTGGTGCCTGCGCTGGCACCAAATAGTTAATACTGCCATAGAAGACCAGGGCAGTGAAATTTTAACAATAAATAGCAGGAAACTACAAGCGTTCTGAGGTGTGATCTGCGGATACATTGATTATTATGTTGCAATCTTGCGTATGCGAAAAAATGAGTTAATGAACAACTTCCCGTGGAAAAATGCGCGTGTCCAGAAATTCTGGATATGTATACCGACGATTCATCAGAGTTTAGCGTAAGCATGGACAGAAGTACTATGCCGTCAATCTGAATTCAAGAACTAAAAAAAATAGGCAAAAACATTTGCATTTCTTTTTAGTTCCTATCAAACCGAGAAGTCTAGGATATTACAGTAGCCTCTAAATTTCGCTTTCACTTTGCTGTTAAAATGAAATCTAAGGTTTGACGAAATCTCGTCTGGTCGGGTGAATACATGTGTGAAAATAAAGAAGCGCCGACCAAAATGGTGTAGTCATGCTGACAGAGACGTTTCGACTTCCACACGGAAGCCTTGCTCACTCTTGTTCACTTTGCTGTTACCTCAGCAGATGCTGGTAGTATCTTCTGCATTTTTTTTTCGCAGTTCGTTTTTTTTTCGTATTGCCTTCGACCGCGAATAAGCTTCCACATTAAGTCAGTGGCAGCAATAATCATGCCTCAAAGGCTGTGCAAAAGAAATTTTGCGCAATCACCGCGTGCTTATGCAGGTCATTTGTAGCATCTAAAACCTAGCCTAAGTAGCGTCTAAAACATACCTAGCCACCAGGCCTTCGGCCAACAACAGGTGTCAGCCAAGTCACGAGAGTACTACACTGCAAGCCGCTTCACTATTAAGTGAGAGCCATTCACGACGGTGCCATACCAAACCGGGCATTGTCACTGCCGGCCCTCAGACTTAGGGTTTTTTTTTATGTGCAGAGCCAGCCATCGCATATCGAAAGATAAAAAAAGAGCTTACCCCCGACGGGAGCGCAGAATTTTTCGAACCGATTGGAGAATCGCGTGACAGGCTGTGCCAGCGAGGCATATAATGTGACTGGCAGTCAAACATATCAGATAGCTGCCATTGGTTTATCACCGACCGAATGCGATTGTTTCGCTTTCAATGCTGCCCCTCTACGCAACTACGAAATTTGGGCAAATGACAGGACTTACAAAGAGAAAAAGTAACTCCAACTAGACGAACATCATGCGCTACGAACTTCTGCTTCGACTTGAGACCAACCTTAAGGCACACGGGCGGGCACAGATTAACACTCAAGCCTGTCTGCTTGCGCTTGGCAGCGGTTTCAACGCACGCTTTTTACTTTTGGGGGGTCATTACAATGTTTCGGAAAAGAGCGGGCGTGACACGGAATCTAGAAAACGCTTTTCGAACGCCAAGCTGTTGGGAACCTCACGGTATCGAGTGTGGGGCCGAATTTGCTGCACATACTTGTCCGCTATAACCGAGTTAGCTGTCACAGTCGGTCGCTGTATCAGAGTCGCAATTCTATTGCTATATTACATACTTTGACGGCAGCGCCGCCCTCGTTCATAATAAGCGAGCGTTCGCTATAACTGCAGCGGTTATAAGTGGGCTCGACTGTATTAGAAGATCGTGCATCAACCCTGACTCGGACCAGATTTTCGCGAGTATTGCATGATTAGAGGAGATAACTTAGCGATCGACTTTTACGTTGTGCTTAACGGAGTATTCGTAGGTCTCATAACAAATATATTTGCTGGATAGAGTGCAGATTTACTATAATACTATAAAATCCCAATATGTTTGAAGGGTATGTTGCTTCGTTCTTATAAATGGTCTTGAGGTATGCGTGTTGCTCCAACGCGACATAAAACTCCCAATTCGCAAAATGTTAAGAGATATGTAAATGACTATTTCTTTTTGTGTTAGATGTATTAGTGACTCACTTCAGTTCAGTTGAGTTTGTGCCTTTGAACCCAACGGACAACTTGAACCTACTGAAGAGGCAAGCCATCTCTATCTATCTGGCGAGCCTCGTACCGGGAGGCATTAAAGATGTCCGAATAAGCCCGTTCAAAAATGTCATTGCCATTGATGTGGTGGAGCGAAGTGCGCTAGAGAGTTTAACCGCAATCACCAAACTCGGCAACATCAGGGTACGCCCCCTTATTCTCCAGGACAGCGGCACTATGGCAGGCGTAATCTACAACATCGACATCGTCATCAGTGACGCAGATTTACCCATGTTGATCAAGCCGGCAATCAACGGCATTTCCATCATTCAAGTTCAGCGCTTAGGAAGCTCTACATGCATCAAGCTGACCTTCAAGGGTGACTGCATACCATCGTACGTGAAGGTTGGACACTTTCGTCATCCAGTTCGACCTTTTGTACCTAAGCCACTTCAATGCAGGAAGTGCATGAGGATCGGCCACGTGAGCGGCGTCTGCATCAACTCCATCGTGTGCCCGCGATGCTCCGAGTCACACAGCGGTGACGTTTGCAGTGCGACTACCTAGAAGTGCGCCAACTCCCACGGCTCTAATGACTCTTCCTCGAAAGACTGCCCCCGTCTAAAGACCGAGCTGGCGGTACTGAAGCAAATGGTGCGAGACCATTCTACGCACGAAGAAGCCGCCGCAAAGGTGCGACGACGTCGTTCGCGCCGCCGAAGGTCGTCAAAGAAAGCAGTCACATTTGAGAAGAATGCCCCAAACGCAACTGCAGCTTGTCCGCCTCCACCAAAAACCGTGCCATATCTAGGGAGCCCGGCGCATGGTGTGGCTGGACCTGCTGCCTCAGGTGCAACTTGGCCAACACTGCCAAAGCCTTCTACGCCTACTGTGTCAGGGATGTTGGCGCACTCAGGGCTGTGTGCAGCGCCTACGACCGATCCAGCCAACAGGCACGATCAAGGCCATGGCCCAGATATGCAAGTGATTGCAATGCTAACGTCACTAAAGAATGCCATGCGTGCTCTGCTTTCCAGCCTACGCACACCAGCAGCAAATAGCGCACTTCAAGTGCTGGACGCGCTACATCAAGTTCTTGCGGCTCTACAGTAGAAGGCATCATGGCTCCTTCTGACGTGTCTTTTCAAAAGAAAGTCAAGCAAGCTTTCATTTTCCAATGGAATGTTCGTGGACTCCAGTCCCGGACTTCCGATTTACGTCACCATGTCTACGAGAATCACTTCCCCATTCTTGTGATTTGTGAACCGAAGACCCCGGCAATTTTGCGAATATCCGGTTACGAGGCATTTGCATCACCCACGCGCAACAGATCCAGCAAAGTCATCGTCTACATTCGACGTGAACTTACATATGTGCAACATTCAGTTCCTCCGAACGAATACAATCAGTACGTTTGCCTGACAGTGAAGAGCCGAGACCTGACGTTTACGCTACTGGCGGTGTACTTAACGCCATCAAGTCGTTTCGACGCCAGAAGGTTGAGTGGTTTGATGGCACCTACACCTGCTCCGTGGGTCGTTATGGGTGACTTCAATGCTCCTCACCCCATGTGGGGAGGCGTTAGGATGGACGTTAGGGGAAGAAAGCTTGTGTCCTTCGCCTCTGACCATGACCTCCAGTGCCTTAATGACGGAAGCCCGACCTATATTCGAGGGGTGACTTATAGCAGCTGCTTGGACTTTCGTTTCACAGTGCCTTAACAACAGCGCCCGGTGGTTTTCAGATGTTGAAACCCATGTCAGCGACCATATCCTAACCTATCTGATTATTACCGGCCATTCCACATTTTCCCCAGCCACGTGTAGGCAGCACATTGACTGGACAGTTTTTAAATTACTTATGGAGGCTGCTTGCACAAAGGGCTTCTCTACCGGTATTGAACAAAAAATTAAGGAGGCCATGGAACACGCCACCTGCCCCTTTAACGCTGTCGCTAACTACACCGATTTTGACTTCCAATTGCAGAGACTGCGATCACGACGGCGCAGGGCAGAGCGCAGATACCGACGCACAAAGTCGCGCCTAGACCTAAGAGGTGCGAGGCGCATACAGAAAAAGATTCAGAGCAGAATTAATGCACTGCAAACACAACGCTGGAGGACATTTTGCCAAACACTTGATCCACGGAAGCCTTTGTCACGCGTTTGGAGTGTAATTCGGGGTCCTCGCACGTCCCCTCAACAGCGCTACCCGCTCAAATCCGTAGCGCTCCATCAAAGGCGCAGTATGGTTGAGGTAGTCGAAGATTTCTGCGCAAGAATAACAGGCCCTCCGAATCCAGGCGCAACGCTGCATTGCAACAATGTTCCACCCTCACGGGATTCTCGGGTGGATGTACTATTCTCTATGGAAGAACTTAATGCTGCGCTGGCTTGTTGTAGAAGGTCATCATCACCACGGCCCGATGGTGTGACGCACTCCGCACTTGCCAACCTTGGCCAAGAAGCTCGACGGGCTCTTTTGGACACTTGTAATAAGTCATGGACTGCTGGCATAGTTCCTCATAATTGGAAGACCAGTCGTCTGGTTCCACTTCTTAAACAGGGGAAATAACCGCTCGACCTTTGATCATACCGTCCAATTGCACTCGCCAGCTGCGTCGGCAAAGTCATGGAAAGAATGCTGCTCACAAGCGTGGAATGGTACTTGGAGCGATATCAGATTTATCCAACCTTCATGTCTTGGTCCCGACGGGGCCACTCTCCTATCGACAACGTGGTTGACCTTGTAACGTCGGTGCAACACAGCAAAAGTTTGAAAATATTGACCGTGGCATTGTTTTTGGATATCAAGGGCGCGTACGACAACGTAACGCATCAGGCCATTTTGGAAGCAATGGAAGCTGCTGAGATCGGAGGCCGCACGTTCAGATGGATACGCAGCTATTTATCAGAGAGGTCGTTTTTTGTTCTGACTGCGGACGGACCAACGTCCTTACACCGAAATTCGCGCGGAGTCCCTCAGGTTGGAGTGCTGAGCCCAGTTCTCTTCAGCCTTGCTCTCATCGGCCTGGTCGACGTATTGCCACAATCTTCTCAGATCTCTATACATGCAGATGATATCTGTATTTGGGCATCAGGGTTGACCCGTCCTCAATTTCGTGCAAGACTTCAAAAGGCAGCATCGATATTGACATCTTATCTTCGCTTGCAGGGCCTGAACATTTCGACCGAAAAGTGTTCACTTGTGGCGTTCACGCGCAAAATAATGTCACGTTACACCATTCGCATCAATGGCGAAGCTATTCCCTATGAGAGAAGCCACCGCTTCCTTGGTGTTGTCATCGACAGGAACCTCTCGTGGAGTCCACATATCTACGAAATGAGAAAGAGACTAATTGCGATTGTCCACGTCCTCTCCTTCCTCGGCGGAAAGTCCTGGGGCGCATCAGTGCGCTCGATGCTACAACTGTACCGTTCTCTATTTCTGGGCTACATGCAGTACAGTCTTTCGATAATCAGTTCCATTAGAAAGACAAATATCAAGACTATTCAAAGTGTGCAAGCGCAAGCTCTCCGTATCTGCCTTGGACTGCTTAAATGTGCATCAACAGCAGCAACTGTTCGTGTTGCCCGGGAACATCCTGTTACTACATACATTGCTGTTGACACCATGAGAACACATATTCGGCACCCCACTCGGGTTCCCTGTCATAACCTCGCAAAACTCCCAATAATTAGGCCGCGTACTGCATTCGCCAAAGTCATTGAAGCCCATCGCGCATATCTTCTATCGGAGTTCACTCCTGCGTCAAGACCGTGCTCACCCTTATGGAGTCTTCATGAACCTGGGGTTAACCTCTATATTCCTGGCATTACGAAGAAAGCTGGTGTATCACTGCCCGCTCTCAAACAACTGACATTGAATCACCTGCGTTCTTACCACAGTCACCGCATACATGTTTACACAGATGGATCAGTTCACTCGACCAGTTCTGCGGGGTCGGTGGTGATACCGGCCAGATTCATCTTCATGAAAGTGAAGCCCTATCCAACGTCTTCAACTGGTGCGGAACTCGCAGCCTTACGGGCTGCGGTAGAATTCATCAGTCAAGAACCTCCACATGACTGGACGGTTTTCACCGACTCTAAGGCAGCCCTTCAAGCCCTGCAAGCTGCGCTACGCCGCGGGTCGCAGGAACAACTTGTTGCTGAAATCCGTCTACTGTACCACGCCAAGGTATCCAAATGTCATGACATCATTTTTCAATGGCTGCCAGGACACTGTGGTATTAACGGTAACCACCAGGCCGATGCGGCTGCGCGTTCTGCTCACAACGATGGACTTCCAGTGAGAATCCCAATATCAAGACGTGACGCTGCGTGTGGGCTTCGCCCTTTGGCGCTGGAGCTCACACTTTCAGCGTGGAACACGGGAGAGTTATGCAACCTCCGCCTCAAGGCACTAGACCCTGGACTGCGCCTTCGTCTTCCACGTAACTTAGCACGTCGCGAAGCAACATTGTGATGCCGTTTATGGATCGGTGTTGCTTTTACCAACCACTATGCTTTCCGGATGGGGATGGCCGACAGCCCTGCCTGTGGAAGCTATGGTTGTGAGGAGACTATCGCTCGTCTTCTCTGTGAGTGCCCTGCATTTGCGAGTGCCAGACATACACTGTGTTGTGCCCTGGAGCGCCTCGATCCTCTCCCATTAACAGAACAAAAGATCCTAGGTCCGTGGCCACAGCAGTCGACTGCCCTCAAGGCATACAAGGCACTCTTTGCCTACTTGAGAGCGACTGGATTGAGTGACAAATTGCGACAGCGTTGTGCGTGTGTGTGTGTTATGCCTTTTTACCCTTCTCTCTTCCGCCTTTTGGTCCCCTAATTCTTCTTCCCCAGTGCAGGGTAACCAACCGGAACCCCTTTCTGGTTAACATCCCTGCCTTTCCCTCCTCCTCTTTATCTATCACTTCAGTTCAAAAATTAACACTTGAAAGCGAGATATCACAGCTGAAACAGTACGCATTGATATGGAATGAATATGATCATTTATATGCAACCTTTCATCTGGAGGCGCAATCAACTGAAGACTTTAATATGCATATGCCATTACGATACAATAGCCCCTAGAGGAGAACGACCCGCAGAAAGAGGGCCTCACAAGCGATGGAACCGCACGGAAAGTCATCCGAATTTTTGTCCCATGCAGCTTAAGGTCAGCGAATATTAGTTACACGGCGACCCAGTAGTTGCCACCCCAGGCAGCTGAAGATTCTTCATGACCAGCGTTCCATTCATGCCGCGTTTTCATCTCATCCGATGCACGCGGATTTCTTTCCTTCCGCGGCATGAGCAAGGCTGCGAGGATGGCGCGTGACTTCTGGGCGCAGCTGCAGAGGTACAGCAACCAGCAGCAGACTTGGATGGTGACGCCCGTGGCAAGCAGTGCCCACACCAGGGTCATGGGGCAGCCCAGCAGGAATACAGCCACGGCAGCCGCCAGGCTGAGCACCGCAGCGGCCAGGGCCACCGCGATGAGCCTGAGCACGACACTCCTGACGCAGTCGCCCGGCGGGGGTTTGCAGCTTGCCGGACGCGCCTCTTCCAGCAGCGGTGCCGGTACGGACCAAGGGGCCAAGCGCTTGGCTGCCTTGGCTGCTGCACCACGCGATCGAACGCAGCCCGCGCCTGTGGTCATCGTGGACGTCGGACGGAGGATGGCCGCATCGTTTCTTCCCATCTCCGGTGCTGCCAAGGCGAAGCTGGAGATCATCGCGCAAGTAGGCTTCGGCTGCTGGCTTAGTAGGGCGTCTGACCACACATGGTTCTGCCTGCAAATAAATGGAAACTTTAGTATCACTCATGGAAGCTTTTCTCACAGAGCGTATATACCGCAGTCGGCTTGCTACCATAGTACAAGGCAAAGAGGACAATGATGATAAACTATGGACCTTCTTGGCACGAGTGATACTTTTCACTCACTGCGAACAGCCTGGGAGCCATGCATTATGCGACGTTCTGCAAGTTTATCTTCTATCTCGCCGGGTTCTTCTCACAAGTGAAGCAGTGCCTATACAATACGGTTTACATCACATCAGCCAATTCGACCGATGTCACATTCAGCATCAGCGCTAAGTCTGCGTCCAGTGCGCATCAGGTAAACGTTTTTGCTAAAGAATAAAGAAACATGTTACCCAGCCACTGAAAACCAGCCCCTAAATTTGATACGCACATAGCGCAAACAAAGCCCTGACATACCATCAACGCTGACAAAAGCGAGAAATGTACGCCATCAGTAAGAAACAGTATGCCAACTAAGCCAAGTTTTTTCGCTTGCGCCGAATGATGGCAAGCGTAAGTGGAAATATATGCAGCTATCACATGACGCGAACAAACATATCCTCTCGTTGACGTTCGGGATAAAAAAATGGCGGTGGTTTAGCTTTGGTTAATCCTGGAGTGACGCGATAACTACAGCTGGCCGAATGAAACTTGGTCACGTGACCAACCACGTGACGAACCACGTGATCAGCCACGGCGCCGCGCCACGTGACCAACCACGTGACAGCGTGGCGGCACCGTCACCGCCAAGGTGCTCCAAGACGGCAAAAATTGTTGTAGGCAGTAGCCTAGCCACTGCATGTTGCTAGGCTGAGAACGCGCCTGACTGTGCGATCGCCTGAGGCAGGCTGTGCGTGTCGCGAGAGCTCGTTCTGGGCCCGGGCCAGTGTTCGCCTGCCCGGGGAATAAACCGGTCGCTGGTCTTGCTTTCCTCAACTCAACAAAAATCATTACAACGGGGAGACATGGACACGTTTCGTGAATACTTCCATGCGCACCTTGTCTACGGGCCGATAGTCGTACCCGAAATGAACATTTAAAGCCGAGAAAGAAAGCGTGCATGTGCTGTTGATATGAAAGGTCTGAAGCCGAAATCCGTACCAAGCTTAGCTCGGCGCCGGCGAAGTGGGTGTTTCGGAAGAGGAATTGAGGTAAAAGAGCCAGTTACGCGTCTCAGATGATACCAGAAGACTTACCGCCGGACGCCCTCAGTGTCTCCCGCTTGCATCGTGGCATACACCATGAGAAACAGCTCTTCTTTTTCTTCGTGACACTGGAGCACAGCCCGCGCCGTCCCGAACCAGCTCTTCTTCTTTCTTTTTTCGCCGCACCTTCGAGCACTGCCTGCACCCACGGTATCCAAGGATTTGATTGATCTTTGCGGGTACTCAGTATTGTACTCATCTTCGCTTGCTAACTCTTCCTAAGTGATAAAAACTGCATAGTTGCTGTAAGCCAACTTTTATTTTTTGTTGTTCATAATTCAAGAAGTTCGTTAATATCGTGCACAATGTCTGCACATACACAACCAGGGGCGGCTACACTTGCTTTATTGAGGAACACGCAATAGTACCGAGCAGTGAGGGGCTGAGCGTAGCTCGGTGTGCTCAAACAATAGATGAACGGCAAAAAAAAAAAAGATTACTAGAACGCACTCCCTGTAGAACCTTAATATATCACATCGGAATTCTATTTTCTGCCTCAAGTTTCCTTCGACATTTATTTGCGGGCTAGTTATCGAAGAAGTGGTGCGGAATTGACTCGAATAAAACCTCAGAAAGACTTGAAAGACGAGGCGGTCGAGTGGTTAGCGCATTAGGCTGCTCTGACGGTTTTATTTTTCTATACGAAGAAAACAATATTGCTTTCTTGCATTATTACACTCGAATTGGACAAGCTGTGTCTCGTGAGCAGGTCTGCATCCCATAATGATCAGTAACTTTCCGGGGCACGTGAATTAGTGACGGATTGGTTACGTCGAAATAAACGCACGATAATTTTTAATTGTGCCCATTTGTTCGCCTCAAATAATGTGCTAAAAATTGCCAAATCATATTGAGCAGCGTATGTACTTGTTCTTGCAACAAGTTGTGCATGAATCAAACAGCAACAAACGACAACCAAGACAAACTCCAGGAACTGCCTAGAAAGCGAGCCAGTGATTACTGACTAGAGTTTAAACACCCGTAGTCGCCTTGGATGTGTCTTAAATGGCCGGTGCAATTTCTGCCGGCTGTTACGTTCACGTGTTGCAGTAGCGTTGCAATTTTTGCAGTGTTTATTTTGTATCCGGTAAGCCGAACGTGTGAACTTAACTTGTTCGACGCTGTGGTAAAGTTAAGGTATGCCTTTTTGCAGCTAAGATTTAGGCTGCCTCTTTGTCAACAATGCACAAGCACTTAAACCATTTCTTTGCTTCGGTCTTACACCTATCTTTTCTTTCATATAGTGGATATCTTAGCGATGAACAGGCAGCTATCCAGTACTTTTCGTTCGGAACTACGGCTGTTACTGTTGCCACGTTTAGCGGATTCAGGTGCTAGGGTTTTATCTTTCTGAGACTTTATTGTCTTATTTCCATCTGATTGATGCTATTCTCGCCCAAGGCGCATTGATTTTGTGAACAGAGCAGTACAGTGAACCGCGCTGATTCTGTACAGGACATTGAAAGTGCGGCGCTGAAGCGACGACGATCTCTGCATCGTGAAGCTCAGCGAGCGTATATTTCTAATTCTAAAGTCCGTGAAGTCTACCGCGAACTCGGTCCAACCGAAGACCACACGCGGAAGAAGGCTGAGTATGCACCTGAGCGTAAAGAGTCCAAAATGGGCCCGTGGAACACCCAGCTGGCAGTGTGAAACGCCAGATCGGGGCTGCCACTCCAGATCTCTCTGCCGCTAATTTAAACCATCGTTTGGGATATTTATGTGCTAAGCCGCTGGGCTTAGCTCTACTTAATTTTTTTCTCTATTTTACTGTGTTTTCAGGCGCAGTCAGATCTGCTAAGTTCAGAAAGCAATCGAACTGGACAAAGAAACAGTGGCGATAGTGGAGACACTGAACTTTTTCTTGCACGTTCTGCTGGACGCAGACTACAGATGCACAATCACACTGCTAGAACACAAAGTCTAGCATAATGCGAAATTTCTCACGCAAGTGTACAGTTCGACAGTATTCTCCCACCATGCTCAAGTGCGCCTCTCAACTTAGGCGCTCTATACTACAAATGTCCGTTGCAAACATAAAATCCGATCCTGTGCGATTGTTTGGGGTTGAATTGGGGCCGCGTAATGCAGGTGCCGTCCGTATGCTACTGTGGTGGCAGCCTTTCTGTACGGCAGTAAGTTGCTGAGCATGAGGACACAGAATGAAATTTTGGCTCCTCTCGTTTTCGGCTTTCGCCTGAGGACAACGGATGAAACCACAGCCGCAGTGGGATCGTTTCGCTGGAATAAAAATGTAAATGGCACGCGTGGGCTGTGCGATGTGAGTGCACGCTGAAACCCGGGCGGTTCAATATTGCCCCGAAGCCCGCCACTATGGCGCCCCTTCATCTCTGCCTCATTGCATCCTTCATTTCTCCCCTAAAGGCGCGGTTGAGGTGTCTTCCCAAGGGTTCGGGTTTATGCTCAGTGGCGCAGGCCGCGTTTCAATGTGCGCATGTGGGTGCTTGTGTGCACGCGCGAAGATTGAGATGGAAAACGAAGGTTCTTGTCCGAACCCACCGCGGTGGCTCAATAATTAAGGCGCTCGGCTACTGATCCAGAATTCCCGGGTTCGAACCCGACCGCGGCGGCTGCGTTTTTATGGAGGCAAAACGCTCAGGCGCCCGTGTGCTGTGCGATGTCAGTGCACGCTAAAGATCCCCAGGTGGTCGAAATTATTCCGGAGCCCTCCACTACGGCACCTCTCTCTTACCTTCTTCTTTCACTCCCTGCTTTATCCCTTCCCTTACGGCGCGGTTCAGGTGTTCAACGATATATGAGACAGATACTGCGCATTTTCTTTCCCTCGAAACCAATTATTATTAAGGTTCTTGTCCGACCAACTGGGCCACTATTTCTTTTTATTTATTTATTTATTTATTTATTTATTTATTTTATTTTATAGATACTGCGATCTAGTACAGATCATAGCAGGGTGGGAAAAACAAACAAAATACAAGCATATAAACACTCAAATTAATAACATTTGCAGGCACTTTTCAAACATCCCTAAAGAATTATGATTAACAGTCTCGCTATTAAGTTTATTCCATTCAGTAATTTATCGTGCGTATGGAATAGCGCTGAAGGAACCGAGAGCTGTAAGCACTGCAAGAGAGAGGTTTATTGAACGGACCCGGGACAACGGGAGCAGCGGCCAAAACAATCAGAGGTCATCAAAGTCGAGCACAGATACACGCGGCGATAGCAATGCCGCTGAAGTGCATTTTGGTCCTCACTTTTGTAGTAATGATGTTGAAGCGCACGTTCATCTTCGTCTTTAGAGCAATGGTGCTAAAATGCATGTTCGCCTTCGTTGTTGTCATTGGCCTCTAGTTGAGCGCAAGATGCCACTAAAGCGAAACTTCATCTTTCGTCCACCGAAAATACGTGCGCCGCAACGGCTTGCACAGAAGCTACACTGGTGGCTGCGGTAAAAGCGAAGTACCTCGCTTCTCGTCGCGTATCAATGGAGGCGAAACGCAAACGACGTCAGTGTGCTCTTGCGATATGTTGGTACACGTTAAAGATCCCCTGGTGGCCATTATTGTTGCGAGGCCCTGCACTGCGGTCCCTCTGCTTTTTTCGCCCTCTCATTCCCTCCTTCTTTCTGACCTACCAAAATATAGCTCTTTTTTTCGACTTAGCACTGGTTCCTTGAAAGATTGGGAAGGAAATTCAAACTAAACAGAGTTTTTATGAACGCCATCAATTCAAATCCGATTCTAATATATTTGAGAGTTCGGACGGAGATTGTTCTAAGTTATCAAGCGTATTTGTTTAAATTTTCACTGTTTCAAATTGCTCTAGCTTTTAAAAAAATCTTAGCTCTCGCTCGTTGCATTATCCTACGAGCGGTCAACTGCTGGGCCGTGGCTGTGTAGTGATTATGAGTTTTCAAAAAAGTAAAACTTTAAATGAGCCAACCGCAAAAGCTCTAAAGATGTCATTCACAGTACGGAAGGCGTTTCTCCCCGCTCCACGCGCCGCAATCCACTCGTGCGCATCCGCACAAAGTGTTTTGAAAAGGCTTTTTTACTAAAATACGCACATAAGATAAAGCCGAGAAACGAGAACTAGGCCGTGTCGAAAACAAGGTAGTCACGTGAAGCCTTCTATTGTGGCAAAGAAGATCTTTCATCGAGATTCCTGGTAATGCATATTTCTTTAATTCATTTGACTTTTCCAATTTTTATCTTGATTCAGTCTTTTTACGCCTATTTTTTCCCGCGCAGATACCTCATTGGGATTATCTACTAAATCTTGGCCAATCCCCCGGCGTGGGTATGTGTCATGCGTACTAAGGAGAAGAAGAAGAGAGGAAGAAGAATATCAGCCATTTGTTCCCAACGAGCCTGACGCTAGAAACCTCCAGCCGCTTTGCCAGACGTCTTCTTCTCAAGACGGTCAGCTCAAGGCATGGACATCGTAATACCCTCACGCCTGCTCTCGAAGGACCTAATAACCAGCGAGTCCTTTGACTGTAACGAGGCCTTTGGACACGGCATCTTCCAGAGGCGACTGCTAATCTTCGGCTCTCTTGCTCTTTTTTTGATGAACATCCACGGTTTCGCCATCCCGCTGATTTCGAGGGACGTGGAATACTGGTGCAAGCAGCCGCCTGCATCGAACGTCTCGGAAGTCGCGTGGCGGAACTTGGCAGTCTTTGTGGGCGCCGACAGGACCGTGAGCCGATGCCAGCTCTACAAGCATCCGGAAGATCCAAACAACACGGAGACGATCCGCTGCCAGGAGTGGGTATACGATGACCCGCCAGCCAGGACAACCATCGTGAGTGAGTGGAACCTTGTCTGCCAAAGACGGTTTCTAATCGCGGCAATCACTGCTGTCCACAACGCCGGTGCTGTCTTCTTCGCGGTTCCCGCTGGCTGCATCGCGGACAGAATAGGCCGCATGCCCGTTCTCCTGGCGGGCGTCGCGTTGCTCATCGTGTCCTCAGTGGCTGGCTGCGTGTCCAGAAGCTACGTGATGCACACCACCTTGAAGTTCTTCACCTCGGGCAGCGTCGGTGTGGTGGCGTACCTGACAATCGTCAGCCTCTTCGAGGTCACCACCCACGACAACCGGCCATTGCACGTTGTTCTCTGCGGCATGTACGGCGTGATTGCGTCTGACCTTTGGTTCGTAAGTTTTGTACCTGTCAGGCTGAGTTGGATGCTGAAGCAGGCAATATTTCTTCTGCCGACTTTGCTCTCGCTGCCGTTCTTCTGCATCGTGCAAGAGTCGCCACGCTGGCTGGTTTCGAAGGGGCGACTTGAGTCAGCGGAGGCCGTTATGATGGCTGCTGCAGAAGAAAACCAATTTTTGTACGCGCATACAGCCTCCATGGTCCACAAGCTAAAGAAGGACATCGATGTCAACGCTAAACGCCTGCCCGCCATAAATGTGGAGTTGCTCGACGGTTGCTCCATTCAACGACGCACGTTCATAATGTGCGTCTCCTATTTTTCCTTCATGTTCACTCAGTTCATCACTTTATATACGTCGAAGCCACAGAAAGATGCTTGGATTAAGCCTGTTTCGTTCACCGTGAACTTATTTTCCTGCTTACTCATGTACCTGCTGGTCACCAGGATAACAATGCTGAGTCTCATGACCTCGTGGTTTGGAACACTCGGGATTGTACAATGCCTGCTAGGCGTTGCCGTCGGAGCGAAATTTACAATCTGGAGTGTGGTATTGATATTGTTGTCCAAGGCCATATTCATTTCGGGCATTGTCCTATGCTCTGCCTACGTCCTCGAACTCTCACCAACGGCGGTTCGCGCAACTGTGGCCTGCTGGAGCTACGCGTGCAGTCGCCTAGGCGCTGTAGCCGCTTCCATAGCCTTCGTACTGCAGGGAGCAGGTCGTCTCGACTTGGCGTACGCCATTGCCGCATTTTGCCTTTTCACTTCGATGATCGCCCAGCGGCGCCTGCCAATGGCTACCACTGTGGAGTGCGCTAAGAAGGAGGTAAAGCGGGTGTCCGCCATTAAGCAGCGCAGCATGGAGTACATGAAGAATAGTTTGGATTCTCGTGTTCAAGATACAAGCAGAAGCAAGGCCAGCTCCGATATGAGTAGATCGTCGGCGACATCTCGTGGCCACCTCCAGGTCGAAGACTAAAACGGAGCATGTGTGTTTGAGAAACAAAAACTGGCACCTACCCCCTGTCATTGGCAGGTGTTCTCTCTCTCTCTCTCCATATATATATATATATATATATATATATATATATATATATATATATATATATATATATATATATATATATATATATATATATATGCACACCTTAGTCCGTGTACTCACCACATAGTTCGTCCGTACCCCACCTCTATTCTGCTGTTTGAAAGAGGGCGAGGCATCTCGTATTCTGTTAGCCCAGTTGTGTGTTTGCGTGTGTGACTTCCATAGAGCAAGACGTTCCCAAAATTACATTGCTTTTTTTAAATGTTGTGGTACATCTTTTCATCTATTCATTTTTTTTTTCACAGCTTGAGGTAAATACCGCTCCCTCTTGCAGTAAGGTGACTTGAATGCACTGCCTTTTCTAGATGCACAACATGAAGATCAAATCTTTTCCCGCTGAAACTGCAGCTGAAACTGCAGCACTGCGTTTAATACAGAAGAATGTAGGACGTCGGTGTATTTTTTTTACCGAACATTTGGCTGAAAACTTACCTGATTGGCGGTTAACGCAGCTATTACGAGCTTTACACTCATTCGCGGGGTTAAAAATTATAAACCAGCCGGCTGCGATCTTGTAGCTTTATGCCCATATTCACTTCGACGTACAGGTTTTGCCAAAAGTGACCAAGCTGGATCGTTTGCTTCTCATTCGAATAGTAGAGCCCTTACGGCGTCCTTAAAGATAAAAAAAAGGAAATCTCGGAAGGTGATGACAAGGGTTCTCCTTACCATACAGAGATTTAGAGCTTGAGTGCTGGTATAATAGTTTCAATATACGACTGAGAAGCAAACCATCTAGCCTGGTTACATTTGGCGAAGACTGTACGTCTTCGCGTGTGGCGACAATATATCTGCATGTCAACAGGTTGCCTTCTTGCTAGCCATTTCACGTCACTTCGCGTCCTCTTTCTTTCAGTCTCTGCCGGTCCTTCAATAGTCCCTTTCTTGCTCTCTTTCGATCGTTTTCCTCGTAGTTTATTTGCCTTCTTTTTGTCTCTCTCTCTCTCTCTCTCTCTCTCTCTCTCTCTCTCTCTCTCTCTCTCTCGCTCTCTCTCTCTCTCTCTCTATATATATATATATATATATATATATATATATATATATATATATATATATATATATATATATATATATATATATATATATATATATATATATATATATATATATACCAAAAGTGATTTCTGGCAGCTGATTTGGTCAACATAATATAAAATCACCAAAAATTGAAGAAACATAACAGGATTTAATTCACGACGTTTCGGCTGGAGGACCAGCCTTTTTCGAGCCCACTCGAAAAAGGCTGGTCCTCCAGCCGAAACGTCGTGAATATATATATATATATATATATATATTAGCAGACAAGTTAAATGAAATGAGGGGCCCGTTTGACATATTTATGAAGGGAGCTAACAGTCACCGAAACCAAGGTGCATGGGGGAAAGTTAATTTTTTTTTATGTGTTATGCTTATCAGTGGGATAATAATACTTAGATTAATAAATAGCTTAAAGAAAATTACTTATAAAGCAGCAGAAAAAACAACCATGCCGCCGGTGGGATCCGAACCCACGACCTCCGAATATCGCGTCCGGTGCTCTTACCAACTGAGCTACGGCGACGGCTGTCCAATCTGCTGCTCTCGTGGGTATTTAAGTTTACTGGGTGTAAGCGAGCCTTGAGAGTGTTCACCAGCGCCACCCTCGACCATAGCGGCGGACGTAGCACGTCCTGTAATACCGCGAGCGTGACGTAGAACGTCATCTAACGGCGAGGGCGGAAACTGTGCGAGAGCCCTCTTATGCTACCTATGGCCTCAACACTGCCAGAACCGAGACCCTCGTTAAGCTATTAGCAGACAAGTTAAATGAAATGAGGGGCCCGTTTGACATATTTATGAAGGGAGCTAACAGTCACCGAAACCAAGGTGCATGGGGGAACGTTAATTTTTTTTCTTTTTTTATGTGTTATGCTTATAAAAAAAAGAAAAAATCTAAGTATTATTATCCCACTGATAAGCATAACACATAAAAAAAAGAAAAAAAATTAACGTTCCCCCATGCACCTTGGTTTCGGTGACTGTTAGCTCCCTTCATAAATATGTCAAACGGGCCCCTCATTTCATTTAACTTGTCTGCTAATAGCTTAACGAGGGTCTCGGTTCTGGCAGTGTTGAGGCCATAGGTAGCATAAGAGGGCTCTCGCACAGTTTCCGCCCTCGCCGTTAGATGACGTTCTACGTCACGCTCGCGGTATTACAGGACGTGCTACGTCCGCCGCTATGGTCGAGGGTGGCGCTGGTGAACACTCTCAAGGCTCGCTTACACCCAGTAAACTTAAATACCCACGAGAGCAGCAGATTGGACAGCCGTCGCCGTAGCTCAGTTGGTAAGAGCACCGGACGCGATATTCGGAGGTCGTGGGTTCGGATCCCACCGGCGGCATGGTTGTTTTTTCTGCTGCTTTATAAGTAATTTTCTTTAAGCTATTTATTAATCTAAGTATTATTATCCCACTGATAAGCATAACACATAAAAAAAAGAAAAAAAATTAACGTTCCCCCATGCACCTTGGTTTCGGTGACTGTTAGCTCCCTTCATAAATATGTCAAACGGGCCCCTCATTTCATTTAACTTGTCTGCTAATAGCTTAACGAGGGTCTCGGTTCTGGCAGTGTTGAGGCCATAGGTAGCATAAGAGGGCTCTCGCACAGTTTCCGCCCTCGCCGTTAGATGACGTTCTACGTCACGCTCGCGGTATTACAGGACGTGCTACGTCCGCCGCTATGGTCGAGGGTGGCGCTGGTGAACACTCTCAAGGCTCGCTTACACCCACTAAACTTAAATACCCACGAGAGCAGCAGATTGGACAGCCGTCGCCGTAGCTCAGTTGGTAAGAGCACCGGACGCGATATTCGGAGGTCGTGGGTTCGGATCCCACCGGTGGCATGGTTGTTTTTTCTGCTGCTTTATAAGTAATTTTCTTTAAGCTATTTATTAATCTAAGTAATATTATCCCACTGATAAGCATAACACATGAAAAAAAGAAAAAAAATTAACGTTCCCCCATGCTCCTTGGTTTCGGTGACTGTTAGCTCCCTTCATAAATATGTCAAACGGGCCCCTCATTTCATTTAACTTGTCTGCTAATAGCTTAACGAGGGTCTCGGTTCTGGCAGTGTTGAGGCCATAGGTAGCATAAGAGGGCTCTCGCACAGTTTCCGCCCTCGCCGTTAGATGACGTTCTACGTCACGCTCGCGGTATTACAGGACGTGCTACGTCCGCCGCTATGGTCGAAGGTGGCGCTGGTGAACACTCTCAAGGCTCGCTTACATCCAGTAAACTTAAATACCCACGAGAGCAGCAGATTGGACAGCCGTCGCCGTAGCTCAGTTGGTAAAAGCACCGGACGCGATATTCGGAGGTCGTGGGTTCGGATCCCACCGGCGGCATGGTTGTTTTTTCTGCTGCTTTATAAGTAATTTTCTTTAAGCTATTTATTAATCTAAGTATTATTATCCCACTGATAAGCATAACACATAAAAAAAGAAAAAAAATTAACGTTCCCCCATGCACCTTGGTTTCGGTGACTGTTAGCTCCCTTCATATATATATATATATATATATATATATATATATATATATATATATATATATATATATATATTCATGTCACAGGCATGATTTTTCAAAAATTTATCCGTTCATTAAAATAAAAACCCGCCTATTCTGCGCATTCACACTCAGGTACAATATCATGGCAAAAATACTGATTTAAGTCATTTAAGTTACGAATCATTGAAACGTCATGCCTAACTGAACACAAACGTTTCCGTGGTTACTTATCAATAATTTGATTATTCATGTATATTCTGCTCCACAAAAAGTTTTTTGTTGAAGGCGACGGATATCACTGTGCATCAGGGCATATTTCGTTTGTCCTTTTATTTGCACTACTTTTGATTTTCATGCCGCTTGCATGATTTTTCGAAAATTTATCCGTTCATTAGAATAAAAACCCGCCTATTTTGCGCATTCACACTCAGGTACAATATCATGGCTACATGAAAAATACTGATTTAAGTCATTTTAGCAGCAAACAAGCGGCACTAACTTACAAAGCTGTGAACGAGGGTCATACATTTATTACTTTTTAACTGTCCATACTAAAGCCATTGGCTAATGGAACTTAATACTAATAAGTGCAAAATTATGCGAATATCAAGAAGTTCCAACTCTCCGCCTGTGTACTACCTAAATAACGTTGCCTTGGAAGTGGTTACTTCATATAAATTCCTGGGTGTTCATATTTCTGCTGACCTTAACTGGACGCGCCATATTCAGTACATTGCTAATAAAGCTAACCGCATGTTGGGCTACGTGCGCCGTAACTTTTCCAAAACTCCATCTCCTTTGAAATTATTGCTTTATAAAACACTAATACGTTCTAATCTGGAATATGCCGCAGCGATATGGGATCCGCATCATGAAAAACTGACAACTTTGCTTGAGCTGGTTCAAAATAACGCTGCTCGTTTTATCCTGTCCAACTTTAGCCGTACCGCAAGTGTAACAAGCATGAAAGCTAATCTTTCTTTACCTCTTTTAGCATCCCGCCGGCAGACAATTCGTTTGAGCCTTTTTCATAAACTATACCATCACCCCACGCTTCGCGATTCCTTCATTTCGTCCCCCAGATACGTGTAAAATCGCATTGATCATCGTCACAAAGTTGGCATTGAATCATGTAGCACTAAAACGGCATTTCAGTCCTTCTTGCCTCGTACATCACGTGAATGGAACCGCCTTCCCGCAGATATCGTCGACATAATTGATAACCAGCATTTTCGTTCTGCACTAGCTAACATTTTATAACAGGAGAATGATAATACTTGTTCTGTAATATGCATTGTATCTATTTATGCATTTTTGTTTTGTAACCAATCCCCTCTTTAATGCCTTTGGCCCTGAGGGTTCAATGAATGAAATAAATGAAATGAAAATGAAATATGTTTTAAATTCGTGACTCCAATCTTAATGTAAATGAATAGCTTAGCCGCTATGAACAACCAACTTAATTACTAGCTGCTAATACTAATCACAATGATTACTACTAAACTAACTTAGCTTGATTCTAAGAATGTAGAGAGAAACCTGGGTATGCGGCTTGCTGGAAACGCCAACTGGCAGTTCGTGAAGCATAAAAATCCTGGGAAGTAAAATGTTCATTAAATCATAGGGCTTCTAGTTCCTCGTGGCTTCTTAAGCTCTTTAAAGCCTATTTTTAAACTAAACATTGATTTACAATGCATACTTAATTTATCCTCTGCACAAGTATTTTTGTAAGGAGAACTTATTGTCATCAAGAATAAAACAGCAGCCATGGTTGTTGGCAGTACTGAAATGGTGTCGAAATAAAGCGATATATTAGGAGATATTACCAGTACTTGTTCATGAGATCAGTGAGAGCTCTCACCGACCCCGCGTCCATGTTTTTGAGAGCTTTGTTAGTAACACCGTCGGGCCCGGCTGCGGACATGTGCGTAGTTGCCCCGCGGCAAACCGTACCTCCGCCTTTGTGATTTCTAATCTCTCTAATCCCTCGTCTAATCCCTAATCCCTCATTCGGTATCTCGCGATAGTCTGGCAGCGGTCCTTCTGGGCTTGTGTTTAAGTATCGATCTCATAGTTCCGTTACCCCGGTGGTGCCTTGATACTGATGCCAAACTCAACAGCTGACTCCGTTGAGTTGATTGGGTCTTTGCGGGATCAAGAAGGTGCCTCAGCAGATAGCAGTTCTTCTTGTACCAATACTGACCATTCATGCGATCACAAATCTGCCGCCATTGTTTGTGTCAAAGCTCTGGAGTATAGGTTTCAATTTGTCTCTGTAATTGCGTTAATCTCTTTTCAAGAGTTCTGTTGCGTTTGTTCCTCTTCCAGCGGTTTTGCAAGCTGAAATGTACTACCCATGGCACACGTGCAATAGCCTTGTGTGAGTGACTTGTCCCTCTTCTTCCATGGCCATTTAAGCGGTGGTAGTTTTAATATCCCTTTTTATTGACCATAAAAAAGTAAGAGCGCGCCAAAGCATTCAGAACATACAAAAAAAATTAAACCCTATTAACTTAGCCAAACGCGAAGTATGAGCATTAGAACGTCGCGTTTAATTTCGCTTTCGGTTCTAGTCTAGGGTTTCAAGGCTGAGCTTCAGACAAACGTCGGTGAAATCGGTGGTTGAGGACCTTAGTGGTAGCCCACTGCAAAATTTTGGTACAACTTAAAGCACCTTCAGAGGACTTTGCGATAGCTGTGTGTTCTGGGTCTACTGCGCACGGATGGAAGTTGACAAAGACGACGATCTGCAATGCACAACCAGACAACAACAACAACCCGAGAAAGCGGCAGTTAAACACGAGCGGGCAGTCACCACTTAAGCTGTCCTGTTCGCGCTGCTGCGAGGTCAAAATCGAGGCGCTACGCAGTCGCTGAAAATATCTATTTCATTTCTGCAGATATAGCTGGCTTCCGACACGCAAACGAACAACGGGTTTTTCCCAGATTGAAAGCCTTAGTGATAGCGCACTAAAGAAACAAAACAAAACTTATTGTCACCACTCTTAAACGAACGTCCTCCTCACCTTTTCTCGCGTAGATACCACCTTCCTTTCTAGGTGTTGTTGTGGTCCCCGGCGCTGCTTCGAGATGGACACCCTCGACTACAGGAATCTTCCCGTCATGCATTTCGTGCGGCCTCTGAGGTGCGTGGTGGACTGTTTATGGTGCTGCTGTTTGCATGTGAGACAATTCCTTTTAATCTACACATCCGGATGAAACCACGCATACCGTTGAACTGTGAAGGAGTTTGCAATTTGTTGGCAGCTTTTTTTTTTTAAATGCAGAAATGCATCCGTGGGCACTTGCCGCCGTGACTCAGTAGTTAAAACTCTCGGCTACTGCGCCGGAGTACCCGTTATCGAACCCGGCTGCGGCGACCGCGTTTCGATGGAGGCGAAATGCGAAGGCGCCCGGGTGCTGTGCGATGTCAGTGCATGTTAAAGATCCCCATATGGTCGAAATTACTCCGGAGCACTCCACTACGGCACTTCTTTCTCTCTTTCTTCTACTCCCACCTTCCTCCCTTCCCTTACGGCGCGGTTACGGTGTCCATCGGGATGTGAGACAATTACTGCCCCACTTCCCTTCCTCAACGAAAAAAAAAAACAAATTCCATCAGTTAGTTCAATCCCTGCCGCGGCGGATGTGTTTAGATGGAGGCTAAGGAATATGGCGCTCGTGTGCTGTGCGATGCCAGCGCACGTACAATATACCCGGGCGGTCGAAGTAATTCCGGAGCCCTCCACTGTGGCACCTCTTATCTCTCTTCTTTCATCTCCTCGTACATTCTTTGCCTGACGTCGAGCTAAGGGTTATACTACCGCGGAGTGACACTGTGCCCTATCCTTTCCTCAAAAAGAAACCTCCTTTTCATTTGTTTAAATCTTACCTGTCATTAAAATTAAATTGAATTATATTTGGGGGGAAAGGAAATAGCGCAGTAATTGTCTCGTATATCTCGGTGAACACTCTAACCACGCCGTAAGGGAAGGGAGGAAGGTTGGAGTGAAAGAAGAAAGTCAATTAGTCAACTTGCAGTGGATGCGGTTGGCCTGCATTGGTAGCGAAAACAAAAGCGAATACTAGCAAGGTGCCTTTTATAAGCTCACCTTTTCTCCTACTTTCAGCACGCGGCAGCGAGCGTGGCTCGGCCTAGTAGGCAGTAGGCAGGCCCGTGCACTTCCTTTTCTTCCTATCAGCAACAGCAGCAGCAGCAACGCCGCGTGGTGTAAACTAAGGCTGGCCTCGGCTGATCAGGGGCTCGCGCAGGAATTTTCACAGCGAAGCTGTTAATTATCAGTTTGACGGTTCGGTGCCGACGGTGGTAGTGCAACCTGGTCACGTGGCCTCTTCACACTTCCGATTGGTTATCAGATCACGATGTCATCCCTCACGTGGCCTCTCAGGTGCGTCTGATTGATTCTTGGCAAAACAGCGCGGCGTGAAACCGGACACAGACACGAAGACACTGACATCGCCTGTCTGTGCCCTGTTACCCTTGCGCGCTGTTTTGCCAAGAATCAAGCACCAACTGACCCAGCTATTTCACGTGTTGAGTCCGATTGGTTGGGCGAATCAGTCATGTCACCACGAAGGGTATATAAGGTTTTGCCCCATTATTCTCAGTTCCTCTCCTATTTCACTCGCAAAACGGTTACGATACTTGTTAATGCGTTATTACAGCACGGCTATCGGGCCAATTTCAATCGCAGAAATAACCCCCAACAGCCGCGCTGTAATAACGCATTACAGAGTATCGTAATCATTTAGCTAGTTTTCTAGCTCACCGCTATGAGCTACATATTTGTGTACAGCGTGGCTGACCCTCATGTATTAAGGCTGGCCCAGCCACAATAGCCAAACTACTGGCCAATTCCGGACTAGATCGACACTTAAATGTCAACAACTTTCCAACCTCAGCAAATTCTTTCGTGTCCCCCTACGTTAAGCGTTTGTTCTTGTATTGTTCCGGCTTCGGAAAACACCAACTTTCTCGGCGTTATTCTTGATTCAGCTCTGAAATTTTCCGTCCATCACCATCATGAGCCTTTCTAAGCACACTGCAGGGCAAAGGCCTCTCCCATGTCTCTCCAATTAACCCTGTCCTTTGCCAGCTGCATCCTGCCTGCAAAGTTCTTAACCTCATCCGCCCACCTAACCTTCTTCCTCCCCCTGCTACGCTTACTTTCTCTTAGAATCCACTCCGTTACACTTAAGGACCAGCGGTTATCTTGTCTTCGCATTACATGCCCTGCCTAAGCCCCTTTCTTCCTCTTGATTTCGACTAGGATGTCATTAACCCGAGTTTGTTCCCTGACCAACTCTACCCGCTTCCGGTCTCCTAACGTTACACCTATCATTTTTCTTTCCGTGGCTCGCTGCGTTGCCCTTAACTTAAGCTGAACTCTTTTCGTTAGCCTCCACGCTTCTGCCCCGTAGGTTAGTATCGGTAAGGTGCAGCTGTTGTAGTGAACAAACCAATTTTCCGTCCATATCCCTCATCAAAAAAAAAAAAGATCTATGTTTGGCATCAGAGCGCTAATTAAGGCGCGTCCATATCTTCCATGCAACCTACTCCTACTCCTATCTTTGTATTATGCCTTCATACATAGTCACATCACATAGGGGATTATTGCATGGGGAAATACTTATCATTGCCATTTATCGTATGTGCAACACTTACAAAACCAAGCCATCCACATTATTACCTGTAGCCCTTTCTCTACTAATGCTCGTTCTTTATTGTATGAACACAATATTTTACCAGTTCACCAGCTTTTCCAATATCACCTTGGAATCATGTTCTTTAGACTACTACACAGCACCCTACATTTTCAGTTTGTAGACTCCACCCTGCTGATCAATCACAACCTTACGAGATTAGCAGCAAAAAACAATTTGCTGATCCCCAAAGTCCATACCAATTATGGCAAAACGACGTCGTCTTTTCCAGCAATTTCATTTTGGAATACATTGCCGCCCATTCTGAAGACATCAATTTCCTTGCCCGCATTCAAGAATGAGCTCAAGGTATTTTTGTTGGACTGCTGGTGTTTTACTCCCTTCCTATGCCAAGATTCTGGGTCCTTGCATTAAAGCTTCATCGCAGAGGACAGCTGTGAAAGCGCTTCTCAAGTTGCTGAAGGGCTCAGGATTGAGTTCAAGGTTATAAACATTTAGTGTGTGCCCTGTGCACCCTGCTAGTAATGGCCTACGGGCTCTTGAAATGGTGATATCCGTTTTCTCTCTCCCTTTTCTATATCTCCCTCCGTTTCCTTTCCCACATGTAGAGTAGCATACTAGGCATCGCCTATTTAACCTCTCTGCCTTTCCGTTCAATTTTCTTTCTACCTTGATTAGAAGTATCGTAGACTACGATACCAAAAAGCTCCGATCTGAAGATTGACTATATCTGGGAAGGTATTCCAAGCCCGCACTTCATACTATCACTGGTAATGATCGCAAAAACAAAAAAAGGTTATGAATTATCTTTATTATAGGTGCGAAAATACATCACTTCTCAACACTGGAACCTCTGTCGCAAATAATGCTGACCAAAGGTTTCAGCAGGTTGACCAGATGACTGTTGTCAGGGTAGCCGCGGTCCTTTGCATTGACCGTGGCCCTATCCATTAGCTCATTCGGCGTATATAGCTATGTATAACCGCAAAACGGTTTGTCATCTATTCCTGTGCAATTCGTTCTCTGCCGGGTGTGGTGCGGCCAGGTGGGGCTCGTCAGAAGTCGTCGAAGAGTGCCAGCTCTTTCGGCGTCAGCCCGTGCTCGCTTGGCACCGCTTTGCTCTCAGGACAGCGGTCGAAGTAGCGGGTGTCGCCTTCGTGGGCCACCCGCGGCACGATGGGAGGCTGCGAAGAATCGAGGAGGAGCAAGAGAGAGGGGAGGGGGGCTCGAAAAGAACACACTGTCTCGGAGCCCCTCTGCAGCGTACACTTCGAGCTAAACGTACGCGTGCAATCTGTACGTCACGGTCTGCGGTCCTAAAAAGCGCGCTTCAATACAAACGCGGATTATTACAGCTTCGGGCTGCTCGTAGATTCTTAGCCAAAAGCTGGAAGCACAAGTCTACGCGCGGCCCTGCTTAACGTTGCGCTCATCACGGGCAAAAAACAGCCGTATCTCTTGCACGCACAAATGTTGATATTCCATTAATGAGACAGTTTACTGCTTTCAGCGAAATTTATTTGGAAAATTTCTTTACTGTCAATGCAAGTTTCTGCAAAAGAGACCTTTGGAATGCACCTGCCGCTTTTGTGCGGTGAAAACAAATTTTTAATTAGCGTGCGTTCTCTCAGTGTCTAAAGCGAAAATCTGCCCCATCTATGTACGACACGAAAACTCATCGGTAACAATAAACTGAGTATTCCCTATTCCGTGCCGAAATTCGCATATAACGAGAGACCCGGCCAGCACAAGGTCGGCGTTGCACCGGTATCTACAACTTCTTTTTCTTAGTGCCTTTCACTGATAGATCTTAAGAGAATTTAAGATGAGAAGTGTAATAAAAATGTATCTGAAATTTTCCTGCTCCGTCGATTCTGCTAGGTTTGCGTCAAAGGCTGTTCATTCGAGACCTTGCTTTCCGCCCCCTGCTTCAAGTGTCCGCCGTACATTTCCAGATTTTAGCGTTCGCAAACGTAATTTCTGTTCTTCGTTGTTCATCAGTAGCAATTTCAAGGAATTCGGTGACAAGGTACAAGTCAAATTCTAAATGACGACCTTGCTCTAAGCCGTAAAACATCGACCTCTCTGGAGCGACTCCGTATTTGATCCTTAATTGCTTGCATTGCGTACGACAATAGCATTACCGCCAAAGACCTGCAGGACTTGGCACATTCTCCATCGTCTTTCCCTTCGCATGTCACGCTCATTCTATTTTTCTGCCAGTTCCCTGGTTAGCTGGGATTTCTCTAATTTACAGGATGTCACTTTAAAGGGTACATATAAGCTCTCTCGATTACTTACTGTGGATGGGTGAACGGATGGGGTGGATTTTATTGGTACCCCCTTTGAATCAGGGCGGTGGCGAGCGCCGCCTTCGCTAGCAAATGGATACCCTTATTTCGTACATTTTAAACTTTCAGTACTATTCTCGTTCTTTGCCATTCTAATGTGCTTTCCGGCTGTGTTTTAAGCAACATTATTTTCAATTGAGGGCCGGTTCGTGCAAATTTTCTCTTCTGCTTTTACTAGTCTTCTCTTTTTCGTCGCTACTGCTGATGTGTTAATTTTTCCTTTGCTATTCCTTAAACCCTGATCTTAAGAGGAAGGCTGACCGTTTCCTCTTGCATATCCGGATGAGTACATTCTCAGCCCATACCAAACCAACATGTTCAAGGTTCTCTGCACTGCTCATGAAGGCCACAAAGACATACTTTCTATGGCCACGCTTATCGACTTTTTAAGGCAACCAGATCTAACCTCAAACAGGAGGAAACTGCCTAATGAGTAATCATACAGCTTTTCCTTTCTACTTTCGCTCTTTCCGCTTCTGTATTAACGCAGAGGTTCCCATAGAGAGATAGATCTTATTGGCATCCTCTTTGGATCGAAGCAGCGGCTAGTCCTACAGTGCCTAGTAAGTTAAAGCGACTGTTTTGTTTACCCTTTAGTTCTTTTCTGCTCTTAATTTTGCTTTTTTTCCCTATTCTAATCTATTTTTTATGCTCTAAGCTGTATGATTTTGATTTCTATAATAGTTCGCACCACTTCAGAGTTCTATTTTTGCGTTGATAGTATTATAATCTTTTCTAGCTCGTCTTATACTGCTGACGTGTAAATTACGCTTTCACTGCCTCTAAAACCCAGAGGATATGAAAGGTTGACCACGTCCTCTTTGATATCTGGGTATTTGATTGGTTTGGTTCATGTTCCAAAGCTAATCAGCTTGTGAAAGACGCCGTAGTGGAGGGCTCCAGATAATTTCGGCCGCCTCGGGTTCTTTAAGGTGTACTTTCATAGCACAGTACACGGGGCTCTACAAGTATTTAGCCGCCATCGAAATGCACCCGCCGCGGCCAGGATGGCACACGCGTCTTTCGGGTCAGCAGCTCAGCATCACAACCACTCAGCCGCAACGAGGTCTGATATCTGGATGTACAGCTATACATTCTACCAGAATACGTTAAATGTTTTGTGCACTGCTATCGCGTGCTACACAAATATCATCCCCTTTTTCATACTCATTGCTATGCTTACCTATGCTAGCCATCTCGCGTCGCTTGCAGGAAACATCTTCCATATATTCGTTTTCTGCGCGTCGTGCCCGAAAGATGGCAGCATCGTGTAGGGGCGGGACAGAACCCCGTTGCTTCACGTAGTCACCAGCTCTGCGATTTGCGACCGCACCGACCATGCTTTGGGTGGCTGGCGGGCGCATTCAGTTCAGACTTTTGCTTACTGTTTCCTACAGGCTATGATAAATAAATACTACAGATTCTGCTAAAAAACGATTGTTGCAATAAAAAAAATCAGCCGGCGCAAAGGCACAGTAACGAATTCACAAACAACGCTTTTTCGACTAACTGTGAGGATGGATGCCATTGGCGGCACGCTTATATTTTGGCAAAGGCAGTGTGCCTGCAGTCTAAAGTGCTGCTGATTTATCACAGCTATTCGATCTAAGAGTGCATTACTTGGCCGGATGTCCCGTTTTCTTCACACAGTCGACCTCTGCTGTGTGCCTGCTGATTAATGGGAATAAGCATAGCCGGAATGGAAGGCTCCTAGTTTCTTGGTTCAAACAAGCCTTACAGCAGTAGAAAACGAGGAAATAGTTTGGTCTTGACAAACGTGCAGAAAACAAAATATTCTAATAGCAGCCATTTTCAGAAATGCTGTACAAGCGCTATATTGTATCGAGAACTTGTTTATGAATGCAATTCTTTCGCACATCACAAAATTGCACCATATCAGTGAGTGCATCCACACGTCTTCCCTGGGTAGGCTTGTAGTTTTCTGCTATTTATTTTCAAGAACGCACTCTTTTTGTCTTCTATGAAATTTTCACCTACTCTCCGTGAGCGATACAAACAAGCTTTGAATGCAAGATTTTGCTACGCGTAGGAAGATTACACCACTGACATCAAAATGTTCATAAGGAGACCTTACAATATTACACAGTTCCCTCACAATCTTTGCCAAAAAAGCACCCGATTGGTTTATAATGGCACTCTTAACTACCCGGTGCGATTGCAGGCAAAACTTTAAAAGTAAGATTTTGCTGCGAATCGGAACATATTAGACCATTCCTACAAATGTTCTCTAACAGCATATAAGATGCCCGACAGTTACCTCACAATTAAAAGTAATGTCCGAGAAAACTGAACCTGCGGTAAAATGAGCGATCGCAGACAAGCACGCTCCATCTCGCCGTCTGTGAACCAGGGTTACCAACACACTCAAGTCACGTGCCCCTAACTATAGAGAGAAATAAAAGGGTCCAGAACATGCGGCATGCACATTGGTTACTTGCTTGTTAAGGGACGCAACCTTTGTACTAGTGGCGATTTCGAAGGCCAAAGGAAGTGGTCGCGCACACATTGTACTCCCACTGTTCAATACAGTGGATGTATGTGCCTGCCTTCTATGAGACAGTACCCGAACAATTCGTTCTCCTTTTATTGTAGCAGACAGTGAAAGCAGCCGCGGCTCTTGAATGACACAACGTGGAACAGTTTTTTTTTCCGCCGCGCAGCAGCGACAGTGCTTTTATTATCACATCATGGTGTCGTTATTCTCCGAATTTACAGACCAAACGACTACTAATCCACATAGAAACGGCGTCGAAACAAGCACACAACTACGTCACGCGCGCACATCCAAGTGGCAGGCGCGAAGTGTTCCTTTCAAAGCGTATATAATACGATACACAACAATTAGAAGCGTTTGTGTTTCACTTCACCTCTTCTTCTCTCTCGCTTTTTTTTTCTCTACAATGAGCGAACAAAGCCCTGTTATACAAAACAAGTGCAGCGCGGTAAGCTTTTCTTTGTCCACTCCCCCCCCCCCCCCCGCAATTTGGCGGCGACAAATTCCTCGCCCTGCCCCCCCCCCTCCCCCCTCCTCAACTTTTACTTTCCATTTTAATGTCTATACGTGACCTGGAAAAAGACTGGTAGCTTTATTTTTTCTTGACTGTCTTTTTTGTCACGTTATACAAAGCAAAACCTTCAACAGGCTGCTTTCATTGCGCACTGGCGACATAAGCAGGGTTTTTAATTTGCTCCCCACCAATTTTTTTCTTTCTCGTATTCAGCCGAACGCCTAATTTTTTTTCTATCTAGACTATAGCACATTTTCTCTCCCACGTATATCCCTTTATACTAAAGACTTAAAGGCTCGTCGAGTGCCTGCAGCGCCGTCTTCGTATTTCGATCAAAGGACGGCAATTTTATTTTGTCGCTCTCAGAACGGATTGTCACCGGAATGATTAAATTGACGGCAATGTACTCGAATGCTGAAGGCACGTTTCAAGCGCGGATTATATATATACGCCCTTTTCTGTTTCTATTTTTTTTTTCGAGTTCACCGAGTTATGTTCCTTTGGAATGTGCCTTGCTTCCTGTACAGTCGCGTAAATCCCCTGTAGAGGGCCTTTTGACCGAGCGCTTCGAACCAGTTGTCCATTTCCGTGAGAAAAGTGAGTTTTTCCAACCTGATCGTTTTTCTCCCGAGAAAGATCGCTTCACCAGCCCGTTCTGTATACGACGGAGCCGAATGTTGGCCCCCGCTTAATACCCACAAGCCGCTAGCAAACATGACGAGCTCGTCGCATATGTCAAGAAAAGCTCTGCCTTGACGGGCTCGTACAAACACGTACAAAGAGAAAATAGGGCGGAGTCTGCGTGGCAACTTTTGAATCACCCAGAATCAGATAGGGTCTAACCAGCAGTCGATAAATCACGTAAACGTTACTACAGCGTGGCTCAGTTTTGCCTGGAACTTTTAAATCCCTTTAAAGAAGGAGCTGAACACAGAATATACAGATATAGAGAGAATTAAGGAGCGCCCCTTCAAACTCTAGGTCTTATTTTTTTATGCCCGTTTGCTTTGTGTGTTTAGACGTACAAGCAGCTGCAGTCTGAAATCAAAGCGTCAATTTCGCACATAGAAGAATTTCTTTATTTCTACATTGAAGTTGAAAACGCCTGATCCGTATCTATCACACCGCCGGAAAGTATTTAGATCAAAAGAAGAAGCGAGATCGACGCTCGCACTTCTGCAGTTGAATGATCATGATACGATAACTCCGATGCTCGCATTTCTTTTCACTGCGCTTGTACCTGTGGGCTAAAGCAAAGGCGCTACAGTCGCCCATGATTGACTCTAGGGACCTTTTATACTCTACTCGAGCGTCTCTGGAGTCTTGCGACTCAAGCATCTGTTCGCATTTCTGTTCAACGCGACCGTATGCGTTTATCTCCATGTGTGCCGTGTGCGGGTTATAAGTCATCCGCAAAACTTCGTTTGCTCAGCCTAAAACCACTCGATCTCCATTTATGCGCCAGGCATAACAAGGTCACAACGCCTGAGTGAGTGATTTCTTTCTGTCAAATGTTCGTGATGCACGTGAGATTCAAAGCCAGTCAACACAACATGTATGAATGCGTGTGCACCTGCTCGAAGGAAATCGTCTGCTCTAGATTTTCTCACGTGTCCTTCAAGTGTGTAAGATTTCGTTGAAGCGCGGCTCGCTATTCTGAATACAAAAATAGTAGTGGGTAGCTTGTAACACCCTGTTCAATCAGTGGCACATTAATCGCGCGTCTATAAGCACGCATATCTTGCCTTGCTTGACTACGACCGCCTATGCTTGTGTGAATTCCAGGCGGTAGGACCAAGAAGTGCTACCAGTTGTATGTAAGTGTGGCTTTGATTCAAAGGTTCACAGTCTTCGATAACGTACTCTCAAAATAGTAAGGACGTACAGTTGCCGTTTTTATACGACCTACAGTAAAGATCCGCGTTGGCTTCTGCAAGCTCACGAGTGTGAACACTGCGAGCTAAACAATTTACAGCTTATTCTCTCATTTTATGACAGCAACGACTCTACCGTCTACCTCTAAGTTGTTTTTTGTTGCCCTACGTTTTGAGCTAAGTGCTTTGAAAGCAAGATGTGAGCCAAATAAGCATGTATAACTCCCGGCATTTACCTACAAAAATTGGCACTTACCTGACACCCAAAATGACAGGTGAATTATGCAGAAAAAACTGCGGCGGTATTTCATTCTTTAATCTCAATTTTCGCACCTCAAAATCTCGAAGATTTGTTCGCATCCGGTGTGGTCCCTTACAATAGCTGTTACGCCCGCTTCCCCGGAGCTAACTAGCATTACCTAATTACCTACGAACCTCACTTACACGCATATACCCCGTTCTTTTTTTTTTCAGCGTCAGCATGATTTTTTTTTTTTGAAGCACACTTTCTCTACTTTCTTTTCATCATTGACACAGTGCTGGGCATAAGTGACGTCGAAAATCAAGCACCAAAGCGACGTCCATTTATCAAAGCAAGCTGATTAAGTTCTAACTAACAACGCAATAGTGCGCTACGAACTGACCAGAACATTCACCCCGAAACACAGAAAACAAACTATACACTCTCGTGAACAGCAAGGCGCGAATCTCTGTCTGGAGGCCTCACCACAAGCATCAGTGTGTTTCTAAAACGAAGGCTCTCTCTCTCTCTCTCTCTATGCGCACGTAATCACGACTGACGTGTCCAAGGCTACATAATGCGGCTCCTAAAAACGAGTAGTGGCACTACAGACTAGAGGACAGAAACAACCCTATAAGTGACTAGACTAACATGAGCATGTCTGAAACGCAGCGTTTTCGTCACACAGCGTGGTTTCGTCGCATCTTCCTCTAAGCGCCCTGCCGCCTCTCCTCGTTCAAGCGGTTTTTTTTTCGACAGATACACAGACACCTTACAGCACGCTGCGAAATGAGAGCTATCGACAAACTGTTCTCCGCTGCTACGCTGCAGCGAACATTCCTTCAGCACATCCAAGCGATCACCATCATCTCACCACCAGCCACTCAGTTCACAAGTTCAAACGCCAAGCCTCACAATATTCTGCGCAGTCTCGGATGCGGCCGAAACGGCTCCTCGCGCAGCTAAATAAAACACTCTCTATGATCACACAAGATTTAAATATGGCGCGAAATGTTTCCCATTCTGCGCAGGAGGCCTAAAGTAACAGCGCCATCTTTCATCTCAACAAGAACGAGAGCTAATGCGAAATAAAAAGGAAATTAACAAAGCGGGGTATACTGCGAGCGTAGTGAATGTCCTCCGTCCACTACAACACAGCAACAACTTTCATCAAGCGAAAACAGCCAAAAGGCTGGCGCCGGTGATCGCAAACAGTGGCACAGCTGTTAAAAGGCTTCTGCAGATAAACAGACATCGCCGTTCACAGTTCAGCATCGCCATCGTTCATACCCGAACACAGCCGGGCTGGCGCTGTACAAGAACTGTGGCGGACGCCGACCAGCGGTGAACCATAAATGGCAACAGCGGGCGTGGTGGCTCGTGTTGTAGATTCCTGCGTAAAGGTGGCTGCTGCCTGTGGGCGACCAACAACGGTGACGCAGCCTTCCCGCGAGAATAGTTACAGGTCGCCCTTCTCTTTCCTAACCGGGTCGCATCCGTCGGACCCCCGCATCCGCTGAGTCATTTTCAGCCGCGACGGCAACCAGGCGGCGTCGTACGCAAAAAGTAGAGCAACCCGGTTTTCTCCAAGTAGATCACGCATGGAGGCGATCTTGCGCGCGGTGACTTCAGAAGTCGTCGAACGTGTCCACCTCCTTTTCGCTGTAGGACGACGATGACGAGGCGGGGCGCTTCTTGAGGCCGTCCCGTTCGGGGTAGTCGTCGAAGTTGCCGGTGTCCCCGTCGTGTGACACCTTGGGCACTATGGGCGGCTGTGTGGTCACCGTGACGGAGGTTGTACGGCGTAGCAGGTTGCAGGCGTACGTCATAGTAAGAGGAGGAGACCCATGGCCACGTGCGGACGAAGTGGTGGTGGTGGGGAGGGTTAGACCAAGTCCCGTGCAAAGAAGAAGATAGAGGAAGAGGAAAATAGGGACAGGAGAAAAGGAGTGAAGAGAAAAAAAGAGACGAGTCAGTCAAAAGGGGTGTTGTTAAGCGCGCAACTCTTAGTACTAAGTACTCCGAGAGTGAATGGTTAATTAGAATGCCGAAAAGGTTCAGTTAAAATCGGTGAATTCCTTGCGTCCGCGTCGCACTGGTAAAGTAAAAAAAAACACGAACGAGGCACGTGTCCAGCGTTCTCGTATTTTGTTCGTTTCGTTCTGTACCCGAGGCGCTGATGTGAAAAAAGTGGGAAAAAAATAAAAACAGCACGCAACAGTATCCTCACTAAGAGCTGCTATCGCCTATGCTAAATCTGAAAAATACAGAGCACGTACTTTGCCGGCGTCCTTAGTGAAACTGGTGGAGATTGAGGCAACCCTGATTTTCTTGAGAGACCTAGCTGAATTTTTAAATGATCGCGTAGGTTGCCTTAATTTTCTTCGTTAGCAGACAACTTAGACTTCTTGCAGCAAAGCTAGGGGCTCTTTTAAATCAGCGAATACATTAAGTTAATTTGCTCCATTAAACTGGGGCCTCTGCCCCAAGCATCTGTCGAAAACAGGCGCAGCCACATCTGCAAAGTACTAAAAAAAAAGAGGGCGATACCCGTGCACAGGACCTGCATGTGTACTAGTGTCCCTTTTCCTTATTTTCCTCTAAATATAAACTTCCAATGGAGTCGATTAGCGGTTGACGCATTAATTGTACTGACGCATTTAACCTTTCGCAAACAGCACTATGAGCACTGCAGTCACAAACGCCAAGCTCTACACCACCTCAAATACATTTTCTTTTTAGTACGTTACTCTTAAGTTTTATGCTGGTTGTTCGAATAAGGTTATTTGCGTTTCGACGGGCAGAGCATATCAAGCGAGATTTGCAATGTGCGATTCGGCGCGTCGAAAGTTCTCCCTAAACTGAGGTAGCAGACAGTTTTAGTATCACGTACGTAGAAGCTTCAAGTACGTAGAGCTCTTACGGGTGACCAGTGCGCATGCGCAGAACGCAAAGGGTATGCGCGAGTCTCACGGACGTACGTGACGTTCGGATTTTTACGTTGCGGTCTTTGCGTTGTCTGCGTATGTAGCGTTGACAAGATGGCGGCGCCCTGTCCGCCCGCTTTACAGCGATAACAGTTTCGTCGCTCATTTCTCGATGCGATGTCGTGTTCTAAACTATTGTATTCGCCTTTAATTTGCCCACTCTTACCCTGGCATGAAGTTTCAAGTGACAAATAGCATTTGTGTTTCAGATATAAAGGCGATTTCCCAGAAGTTACGCCTGACGAAGCAACGCTCCGACGCAGTTGACCTGGCTTGGTTTTCACTCGTGGTGTGTTAGAGCAGTTAGAGCAGTGTCTGCATCTGTCAGTAGAAGGCGCTAAGAACAACGCGCGGCGTCTCTGGCGTACGTGCAACTAAAAGGGTTTCAAACGACATGCGCGTATGCTATATAGACTTCTCACGTTTGCGTACGTGAACAATGCAAGTACGTGAAGCTAAAACTGTCTAGTGCCCTTTGGAGTTCTACATCACGGACACCTTGCGCTTTGAGACAGGCAACTCGCTCGCGGGTCACCAGCTCCTCCTGCAGGAATGATTCCGACAGTCAGTTTAAAATTCAGCTGCTCTACAACTTCAAGCGAGTTACATCCTATAATTCAATGTGTACTAGTTTTTGAAAATGCGGTGGTTACGTGTCCTGCTCACCTTGAGTTTCTTCTCGAGGACGTCGTCCCAGTTGGTTCCCTTGAACCACCTGTGCCGTTTGACGTCATCGGCACCGTTCTGAAACGAGAAAAACGTAAGGCGCATATGCACACCAGGGGTTCATGCCAACTCGCACCGACGGTGCACGTCCCTAAGCACTTCAGATCTGACATCGGATACAGTCGGGGCGCCGACCTAAGGAACCGCGAATCATCTGGCACTGCGAATGTTTTATATTTTGCGTCCTGGCTCTCACGCCGCTGTATAGTTTATTTCACTCCAATTCAGCTGATTTGATTGATTGTGCAAAATTGGTCATTACAGCTAGAAATGAAACAGTGATACGTAGAGAAAAACTCGGCGTTATATATGTGAAGCATTTCTACCTGAAGCCCCACCAACCAGCCACTCCCCCCCCCCCCACCGCACCCCCCCCCCCTAGAGAGGGGGAAGTTCACTCGCCCACCAACACACTGAATACACCTCCTCACCTCACCCCCACCCACATTCACCTTCTAGAAGCACCATCCTGCACCCACGCACCGAACTCTACCCCCAGAAATTCCACCAGTCATAACCAACATGCCTCCACCCTGCACCGGGCCACCATCCACCAGAAGCCCGCGCAACAGCCGAACGAAAAACCAATGGAAAGTCGGCGGAAAGCAAAATTGCGCGTTGATAATCTGGTAGTCCAATGAACATTCTAGCTGCAGCTCATACCCGGAGCCTCTATTATTCACCGGGTTTAGTCGAACAAAGAGTACATAATATCGCACCTGATGCTCGTTCCTGTGTACCAGGAATACCTAAAATTGCTCCTACCCATCTCCCGACAGATCCACACCTAACTCACGAAACATCCTCTGCTGCCCTCAGACAGCGTGCATGCGCCCTCGTTCCATCGTGCATCTGCCATCGTTCCCCAAATCTAACTCAGGAGGCGCTCTATCGAAGGCGGTATCCAGTCGGAGTGGCTCTTACCCTGGTGGTTCCTGAACCAGTGGCGCGGCCAGACTATACCAATTCCTAACAAGTGACAAAAACTGTGCAGCACCTACTGTGGACATGTCCGGGAACATCAGTGGTGCGCGCCCGGGTTCTTCGGGAGCTACCACTTAAGATAGACGGAAAACGCCTGCACTCGTAGTCTATGTCCTTACTTACATGAACCAGGACTGCATGCTAACTTTCTAACAACACCCGTTACTATCTCAACTTTCTATGCCCTGAGGCAAACCATACGAAAAGAAGAAGCGATGTTCGAATTCAAAGACGCAGTGGCAAAGCCAGCTGTCCTCCAGAAGCGTCACCCACTAGCCAGCTCCCAAACCCTCCCACCGCCATCCTCGACTTACCTCCCCAACTTAACTCCTGCCTCCCCAAAAAAGCATTCATTAGAGTAAAAGAATCAAAGCGATCATAGTGAGTAAATCCAAAGAATATCGCGGCTTTTTCGCATAAAGTTTCATGATCGTCTTGTCAATTTTTCTACTTCTTGTCAGTTAACCTCCATGTCACGCTGTTCCAAAGACATTTCCTGCACCTTTGTCACAATACCTTTGCTCTGCCCACCTGCTCACCACACCGCCTGCTCTCTGCGCACCACATAGTGTACTCAAACCCCCCCCCCCCCCCCTACATCCTCCCTACATCCCCTCCCCTGGTCCCCAAGAGTGATGCCCAAAGGGCCAACATACGTCGGAACCAGTATCCCCCTCCCCCCCCCCCCCTTCTTAGCAACCACCACCACCACCATGCGAAGCGTTTTTCCAGTGGCCTATAGAAAAAACACAAACAATGAACTTCGGCCAACTCTAAGGGAATTTTGTTCCCGAGAAGGTGATTCGTCATGTTACCAAATTACCCTGTCTCCCAAAAGGGTAATGAACTTTATTGCAGCCACAAATATTTTCAATAAAGAATTGATTTGAATACAGTTCCACTATTAGCGCGAGTTCCGCGACACAAAATATTGCACAAAACAAAAGCCCGTGGCTACAGTGCATCGTAATTATGGCAGCTGAATAATAAATCATTACTTGCATTGACATAATATTTGGCGGTAGAAGCTAAAATTAATTGAAAATCAAGCATAAAAAGACAGCCTCACCTATCCTGATCCTCGAAAGAGCTGAGAGTACATTAAACTGCGCGATATGTGACATGGGAGAAGGTGAGCAGCGCTCGTGCCGTGCATAAAAGTGAGTAAATGAATGCATAAAGAAAAGAGGTTAATGAACGAACGGGGGGATCAATATTGTAACTCATTGGAACATAATATTTTTGCCATACGCTTTTTTTTTTCTTGTGAGATAGATGGGGAGAGACGACGGAGTAATTATTCAATGTATGAGCTATTTTAATGACGCGAAAGAAAACAAAAGGATTACCTTCATGCTTCCCAGCCTTTTTGTCCGGTCGTTCACCAGGAGCTTCTTTATCAGGTCTCTTGAAATAGCGGACGGCACAAAATTAGTCGCTGGTAATTATCGCTGAGCTTTAGAGCGTTGCACACTGAACCATTTTTCACAGTGAGAACCATTTTTCGACATTGGAATTTCTACCAAACGCATTTACTCATCCTGACATTTTTTTCTTTTGCTTAATGCAAATAGGGTGTTACGCCAGTGCACACCAACGGCATCGAATTCCTCCAGCAGAAGATGTAAAGCGACTTCTCTGCTGTGCCAAAATATATATTAGATAATTTTTTACTTGCTTGGGACGCAACAGGCAATATTTTTCGAAGCATTAGCCATCACGCAGAAAAGATAAAGCGTATGTGTCAAGAACATAAATGTGAGGTATAGACCTTTTCACAAACAGGTACACGGGCGTCGTCATATTGGGCCCTGGACTGTGCTCACAGTAGAGGAATGAATTGATCATTTAGCTCCCCCACGTTCTCCCCACAGCCCAGAAAACCGGCTATTCCGAGGATCGTGAAAAGGTCTATATGTGAGTCCGAAAGTTCTACCTTCTGTTCGTTGCGTGCTGTATCTGTGTAACGTGCTGTATCTATGTGCTATGTAACAGGCACCGTGTTAGCATGGTGGCTTAAAGATTAGCAGGACGTTACATGATAGTGTCACGGTGTTTCACGAGGTCGTTATCACTGCTGCAAATAACATCACAAGGTGCTCGTTTGCCGTGCTATCGGTGGACGGTCACCGCTCACAATCAGTGGTAATGGCGCGACAAGGCCGATCCATGGCTGAGAGATGTGGAAGATTTACAAGAAGAGGCACATCGTCACTGCATCGAGGGCAGGAGATGGTGCTCAACTGCGTGACTATCCGCTTGAAAGAGAGGGCTAAGCATGCTCGAGAAGCAAAAGGGTTGAGGAAACAGCGTACGTTGTTCTCCGAAATTGAGCGCTTGTCTACCAGCATTAAGAGCATTTTTGCGGCTCACTTCGACCTGAGAGAGATACTTACTTTGCCACGGGATCAATGTGCCTTGGCCACTCCACTTTACCCGCCAAGATTTTCTCGTAGATGGCAAAAGGGTTGTCGTCGAAGTACGGAGGGTACCTAAACAACCAGAAGTGCACAACGTAAAGTTACTATTTCGGGTTGCACATGCGCACGTCTGTGTAGTACATAACAACTAAGGCTTAGCAAACATGCGCAAAACGCGAACTTTTCCAGCAATGGCAGCTAACTATTGCTGCTTTTCTTTAAGCTCGAAGGTGAAGCCGATCCTTGTGCCAACGAAAAAAGAAAGTTGCAGCTACAATCGAACCTCGTTATAACGAAACTGTTTATAACGATAGAACGATATGGATATAACGAAGGAATGACGATTCCCCCTGGAAGCTCGGTCAACACGAGCTATAAAGAAATTGCGGCTATAAGAATGCAATCGCCGGGCCCTTTTAACTTCGTTATAAAGAGGTTCAACTGTATATACACACGTGAAACAGTGGATGTAGGTGCTGCAGTAGCGTCTTGCCACCAATCCCCCCTGAACTTCATGAATTCATTCAAGGCTAACAATTCGCCTCCGCTTACTACTACTTCCCCTTCTTCCAAACTCACGTGAATAACATTTATAGCCTATCCTACTAATTAAGCGGCCGTGCATACAGTGTGCGCTCAGGACATGGGTGATCTTTACTATTAGCTAAGTGTGCTAGAGCTTGCCTTGCTGCGGACGCAGAAGAGAGCCCGCGAAAACGTGGTGCAAGTCATAAAATGCATTTCTGCGTCAGAAGGTACCACATGATTATCTTTAACTATACCCTTCTTTTTCGTCTGAAGGAATGCATAGTTTTAATTAAGCCTAAAGTTTTAATTAGATTAACGTTTTAATCACCTCACACCGGGCCAGGTAAGTATATTTCCACATATTTTGTGCTTTGAAGAAAGAAGAAATGACGTTGAAGTTTTTTCTTCAGAATGTGTAACAAGCCAGGATATATATGTTCCAGTTCGCTGGCATCGCGGTGGAATTGATGATCATTACATCAAAGATGTCACACTTTCACGCATTCGCTATTTTAATGCGTAGGTAAAAGTTTCCAAGGCGTCACTTTTAAATGCGGCCGTGTTACCTCACTAGCGACTATTCTCTTATATCTGTTATCACTTAACTACTCTTAACGGACCGCAACCATTTCTTGCGTTGGATAGGCGGAGCTACTTCTGTTTGATCTGTGCATAGTGGCGCCCTCTCTCCATCTCGACAATGACGCTGATTGCAATGCATTTTTTGCTCAGTAGCGCTTTAAAAGGCCACAGAAAAGGGTCTTTGAGCTTGGCATTGAAATGCTTGCACTATGTAGAGTACAGGCCACCGAGCGTCCACGCCGCGTACGAGACCTGAGAAGCGGGCGGTAAAGTTACAATACATTTTTAAAGATTCCCGCTTCCGCACCTCGCGGCGACGCGCGGTGCCGGGCTTTCGCACTAAAACCTGGCAGACGTTGTCACGCCTTGCAAATGACGTCAGCAGCCGGGGCTTATCATTGGTTCACAGCGCCGAATTCGTTCAGACGTCACGCGCTACCGCGGCCGCGGCCACTCCGCGCGCGCCGCAGCCGGCAGAGGTAGGGGAGGGGCCGAGTGTGTGGGGCAGGCGTGCGAGAGGAGAGGGAAAGGCGCGAAGACGCGGAAGTTCAAATTTTGTCTGCATATAAACTCAGCTTCCACAAAACGCAATAAAATAATTCTTGCTTGGGGATAATTATGAACTGTCGTCTTTTAACATCCCAGACACATCGTACCTTTATTGAGACCCCCTTTCTGGGTCCCTTTAATCAGCAACCTAAAGGTTACGCCCACAAAGCGATAACAATAAACGAAAAAAATATCAGTCGGAACGTTCCAAGCAGGGCAATACAAGCAAACACACGCAAGAGTCACGAGGCGTGCTCGCAAAGCGAAAGATCAACGCAGGACACACCCGGCCAGCATCTCGTAGATGAGGACTCCCAGCGCCCACCAGTCGACGGCGCGGTTGTGGCCCTTGCTCTGGATGATCTCGGGAGCCAGGTACTCGGGCGTTCCGCACAGCGTCCACGTCCTGCTTTTTGTTATTATCATGTTAGTGAGGAGGAATAAAGACGAGAGAGGGTTACACGCGACACAGTCTGGGCATTAGCGTCGTTCCCTCTATATCCGTAACCCCCCCCCCCGCATTCTCACTACTTCGGTGCCCCTAAGGGGATGCCGGATTCACCTAAGTGACTCCTCTGAGGAATCGTCCATTTCGGCAGCCACCCGCGGCGGCGGCGACTGGCTCCTCAATCCTCCGCAAAGGGCCGCGGCTATCGCCAGCAAGGGCCAGTCGCTGCGACGCAACATGGACGAAAGGAACGACTGATCAAAGGAATCGAATTAGAGAATTCGGCAGAAAAGCAGATATGGCAACAGGGGAATGTTTTGTTAGTATGGAAGGAGACGTTAATATTGTGCGTAAAGGCAGCATTTGGTTGCCTCATAAATGCGCAATGAAAAGATAAGCGACAGTCGAAGCCTTAACCGTAACAAATTCGCCTAATTTCGTGTCATATCATTTGCTAATTTTAATGACCAAGAGACCAAGATATTCCTCTAGTCATATGGTTAGCTAAAAATAATCTCATTAGCCTTTAGGTTAGGGTGACAGCGAAGGAATGCGGATACCATAGAGAAGACAAAGAGAGCCGCTTTCGTTTAGTACACGTTCTGTTTTCGCGCATTGTTCAACGTTCGAGCAACGAAATTCTGCAACTTCTGTTGTGAGTAGCCGGCTCAGTGAAGGTTGCGGGAATATTGGGTCGCGACATAAAGTTTTTCGGCCGGTTATACTCAGTCAGTGAGCACCTAGTACTACGCCGTAGTTAAAGATATGTTCTTTGGCAGGAATTACTGACTGAGTCAGTCGGTGTGCTGCACTACGCTCTACTTTCAGAGTTATTTTTGCACGTTCACTGCCCTAGTCAGCATCCAGCACTGCGTTGGTGTCTCTGACAAGTTATTTGGCAAATTATACTCAGTCATCATATAGCACTACGCTGTACCTTCAGACAAGTTATCTGACTCATTATTCTAAGCCAACCAGCATCCATCACTTCGATGCACTTTCAGACAAATTGTTTGGTAGCTTATACTGAGTCAGTCAGCATCCAGTAATAAGTTGTAGTTCGAGACAAATTATCTGGAAGGTTATAGTGAGTGAGTCAGCATCGAACGCTTTATTATAGTTCCAGGGTTATTTGACAGTTTCTACCTAACCAGTCAGCATCCAGCACCACTCTGTAGTTAGGGAAGCTCTTAGGCAGGTTAAAGTAAGTCAGTCACCAACGAGCACTACATTGTAACACTATAAATTAAAGCACAATAGCGATGCATACACAACGAGAGCTCTTGTTAGTGGACCCGGTTAGCCTGTCGCTAATTGCGGCACTCCCAGTGATGTGGAAACATCTCCTGAATAGCTATCCAGGAAGCGCCCTCTCAGAACTGCTGCAGGAAACACCGAACCGAGCAGCGCGCTGTCTCCTATTTTATTTACGACATCATCCCCCGCTTTCGTGGAAGTTTTCCGAAAGAGGTTCTCCTAAAACAACACGAGCCTCTTTCCTGCAATAGATACATATGTGGCTTAAAAGGCCATAGAGGGGACGCGTGTAAAAAAAACAAACCAAACACGACCTCTCGAAGCGCAGCTTGGTTGCTCAGTGCTCGCATATGCTATGCGTTCGTAAACACAGCGTCGACTTACACACCCTGCTATTTATGCCTCGCGGCTTAGAAGAACCGGAGCAGAGCAAGGCTCCGATAAAAACCCCGAGGATATTAATTTTCCAGCATGCATACGCGAACGTTGCGAGCGCAAGCCAAAAGGAAATGCCTTTAAATTTAAAGCTATGTGAGAAAGTCATGCCTGAATGGCTGAAGAAAATGCCACGAAGAACAGCATAGTGGTGCTGCACTCAAGTAAACTATTTCTCCTT